>NC_090275.1:9656363-9959393 GCF_040414725.1 Anabrus simplex | reverse complement strand
TTTATTGCAAATTAGAGCAAAGTTGGTAACATTTTACTATCCAGCCTTCAAGTTTTAACATTGTAATGAAAGACGAATTATAATTAGGCCCTATTATAAAATATCAAAGCCATGGTAGTAAACAGTGGTGAAGACAGTATTTATTATTATTATTAATCACAAACAGTTGTATGGATTAAAATATTGTGCTGATATGGCTGTGATTATTATTATTATTATTATTATTATTATTATTATTATTAATAATAATAATAATAATAATAATAATAATAATAATAATAATAATAATAATAATAATAATGTCCCGGGCATGACGTTAAACTGCATCCACAAACCGAGTGACCACCGGTATAAGTGGTCCTCCTCTACCAAGTGCCAACGGCCTCTTCGGAGGGCGGATGAGCGGGTAGAGGTTCAGGGCACTCTCTTGCCCTTGGGGTGGGAAACTGCCCCTAAAGGCGGAAGAGCCACTAGATGGCCAACGGCATAGGATAATAATAAATCCAGTAGCGTCTGTTCATCTATTTGGTGTGGCAACTGGTCAGCGTCTGTACTCCGAGTTGGAGCGGCTGCCTCAGAAAACCTTCAGGAACTCACCCACCTGATTGTATTCCAATCCCTCGGGATCAACCCAATGGCTTGAGAACAAGCACGCCATGATTCGTGCAAGTAAGAACAACATTACTCCAGGTGGTAACCAATCCACCCGCCAACTGAAAACGAAGGCGGCAACTGGCCACTCGGATTCTGGAGGAGCCGGGCTGACACGAAAGAGAGAGTCGGAGCTCTCTGGCAAACTTCCCACTAAAACGTCCTTCTACATCGGCACGCTAAATGTAAACACACTCCTACAAGTAGGAAAACTTCTCAGATTAACATTAGAATTAGATCAGCAAAAAATCCAGCTACTCGCCGTACAAGAGACCAGACTCACTGAGTCGGAGACGTCAGAATATGGTAACTACCGCATTTTCAAGAGCAAAACTACACGAACAGTAGGAAAAGCCACACCAATGTTAGGCATGGCCTTTTTCGTACACAAAAAGATCGTGAACTCCGTAGAAGAGATCATACCCATAAACAACAGACTAATGACCTTACGACTTCGCTGTGCAAATCGCCACTACACCTTTGTAAATGCCCACGCACCCACCAATGACTGCAAAGATCAGAAACAAACAGAAAACTTCTGGAACAAACTTGAAACCACACTCATCAAAATACCTGAAAAAGACACCATCATTCTCCTCGGCGATTTCAACGGTACAATTGGTAAAGAAAAGTGCTACAGAAAAACCGCAGGAAGATTCACAGCACACGAAAAGACCAACAAAAATGGCAAATGCCTCATCGAGCTCTGTCAACAACACGACCTGAAAATCATGTCAACATCCCTACGGAAAAACCCCAATAAGCTCTTCACATGGGAATCACCCAACACCTGCTGCGGCAAACACCAAATCGATCATGTCGCCATCTCCTTCCCAGCATAAAAAGAAGTACACAACGTTCAAGACCGCAGAGGAGCCAACATTGACTCGGACCATCATCTAACAAGAATCAAAGTGAAATTTACCCCAAAACGCTTCTACCAGAAATCCAAGGCAAACAAAAAAATTGGACACAGCACAAATAAAAACATCAAATCTCAGAGAAACATGGGAAAAAATCCCAGCCAAAACTTGGAACGAAATCCACGAAAAAATCATGAAGAGTGCATCAGAGCAAATCCCACTACAGAAAAAGAGCAGACACCCGTTTTGGAACACCGAATGTGACCAAGCCATATTGAATAGAAAAAACGAAAATCAACATGTGGGAAGTAGAGTCAGAGAGAAACCACAAGAAGAAGACAGGAGCTAAGTGGACAGAAGAACGAAGAACCACGATGAGAGAAAAACTGAAGGCTGCCTGGCAAAGAAGGAAATACACAACTTCCAAGTGAGCTTTGCGTGATCAGTTTTCTGGTCTTTTTCGCATCTAATAATAATAATAATAATAATAATAATAATAATAATAATAATAATAATAATAATATATCTCAGAAACCCTAATCATTGGTGACGGATCTTTAACCAAAGACATTGAGAAACAAGAAAGGAAAATTTTACGAAAATTTTTTGGCCCAGTTTGTATAGATGGAATATGGAGGAAAAAAATCATCCCAGGAGATATATTGTCATTCTGAAAAAAATTCTCACACTTTTCGGAAAAGACGATTGAAATTTTATGGACACATTATCAGAATGAACACTAACAGGCTAACTAAAAGAATTCTCAACCTGGCCCTTTCATTAAAAACCAAGAACAGCTGGCTTCATGAAAATGAAACAGACCTCGAGGAAATCAACATCTCAGAAGACATTGTACAGGACAGATGTAAATTCAGAACCAAAATCGACAATCACCACTTTGAAGACAAATCCAACACCGAGCTACTATAACTTGGACAGAAGAACGAAGGAAGAAGCTCAGCGAGAGGATGAAGAGATTTTGGGAGGAAAAGAAGGCCAACACATCAGCTAAGCAAGTTCAACCGTGCTCCTGAGTAGGGCATAACGATGTAAAAAAAATAAATAAAAAAATAATATTCATCATCGTCATCAATTTGCAGATGATGTGGTGATTTGGTGAAAGGGAGAAAAGTACAAAGGAGACCGGGCGTTTGGAATGAAAATCTGAAGGAGTTTGGAATCGTAATTAGTAAAAAGAAAACTGTTGTCATGCACTGTGGAAAAGAGAAAAAGAGAAGCCAAGTGAAGATAGATGGAGAACGGTTAGAGAATGTAGAACAGTTTACATATCTGGGTAGCATTATTAATGGAAGTAATGAAATCAACCCTGAAATTAATAACAGACTAAGTACAACATTTTATCATCAAGTCAGAGAGCTTTTATGGGATGACAAAGTACCCAAGAGAACGAAATTAACATTATATAAACAGTATTTCATATCAATTGTAACATACTGACTAAAAACGCTGGTAATAAGAGACAAGATAGTAAGATCCAAGCAGTGAAATTTTTAAGAACATCGGTTAAAAAGACAAGAAGAGATAGAATTCAAAATATTAAAATCGGAGAAGAGCTAAATATAGAACCGTTAGTACAGAACATACAGAAAGCAAGACTGAGATGGTTCGGTCATGTAAAAATAATGGGAAAGGAACGGGTAGCAAGAAGGGAATTGGAAAGAGAAGTTAAGGGAAAGAGACCAGTTGGCAGACCGAGAAGAAGGCGGATGGATCATATCTGGAAGCGCATTGGAGAAGCTGGATTGGATGTGGCGGAAGTAATGGAACAGGAAAAGTGGAAGGACAGAAAGGAGTGGAGGAGGCTTGTTAACCACACCCGGACAATGATGATGGTCATCATCATCACCACCATTGTTCCACTCCAGTTGCTTAACTTTTAAGCCCATATAATATTGGGATTTCGATTTTGCCTGGTAGGCCATATCATTCAAAGTTAAAAACTTTCAGATCTAGATTCGATTCAACATATTGCTACTCAAGGATGTGTTTTTCCACAATTAACTCATCTTTCCACAGAGGAATTAAAAAAAAAAGTTTATTAAAGCTTTAAACTAAAAACTCTATACAAAGGTCAATTGACAATGTGATTAGTAACGTCACACATGACCTCAATTTTTCAGACATGGCAGAGACTTAATCAAAAATAACATTCAAGTGTTTTCATTTTCATTGTTTTACAATGACTATCAAGATCTTATCTGTTGTAAATAGAGAGGCTTTGCCTTCAGGCACAATCATTTCTTGTATTTTATCTAATTATTGATCTTTTAAGTGTACAGGGTTATGTATTGTATTTTATATTGTGAATATTTCTTGTATATTTGACCTATTCTAAGATAGGCTGATGACGACATCTAATAACGTTGAAACCGGTACTGAGTAACCACATTAAAATGTTGTAATTCAAACGGAGCAACATAATTATGTTGTCGAAACAGACTTTCAATGTATTAGGTTGTGTTACGTACATGTAGTACGTGTTGAAGAGATGTTAAGTACAGAACAAAAATGACCAGCCGGACACCAGTGGGATCCGAACCCACAACCTCCCGATTTCGCGTTGGTTGCTTTACCAATTGAGCTATGGTCCTAGGCCATCTTTGTTCTGTTTGAAAGGATCTGAGCTACAGGTCTGGCACTGCTGCTAGCACACTGTAGAGTGCGTTTAAGTTGCCCGTTGTGGGGCATGTCAATGAATATTGAATTTTTACGACCGCATTGTAATTGAAACAGACTTAAGTGTTCCATCTGTGACAAATTTTACAGTGACATTTTGTAGATAGGAATGCGTGATGTAACCCATAATGCATTACCAACCGCAGCGCAATAAAAGCGCACGACCAATAGTGTTTCCTCACGAAACTAGGGGCCTAAGGCCGCTTCACGGCTTCTACCCGTCCAGACCAATGGTCTTGTCCACGGCAAGAATCCTAACCGCCTAGACCAATGATCTTGTCCATGGCAAGAATCCTAACCGTCCAGACCAATCGTCTTCCGTCCAGACCAATAGTGTTTCCTCACGAAACTAGGGGCCTTGCAGCTTCTAACCATCCAGACCAATGGTCTTGTCCACGGCAAGAATCCTATCCGTCCAGACCAATGGCCTTGTCCATGTCAAGAATCCTAACCATCCAGACCAATCGAGTTTCCTCATGAAACTAGGGGCCTAGGGCCGCTTTGCGGCTTCTAACCATCCAGACCAATGGTCTTGTCCACGGCAAGAATCCTAACCATCCAGACCAAGCGTCTTGACCACGGCACGAATCTAATAATCACCACCACCAGCTATTGAAGCAAGCATACTTCCTAAGTACAGAGGTTGGCAGCACTGGGCACTGTTAGAGAACATCCCTTCCGAGTAGGCCGTACGCGAGTAAACAAATGACATTACATAAAATCAGCTTCATGGTCCGTATCGCACTTCAATAGATTCACAATTAAGTATTTAATTTATTTTCCACCTAGTCGATACAATGATTGCTTAAGGCAATTTTTAATGGTCAAAAGTGGTACATGTTTCGTATATTATCAACATCTTCAGCCACATAACACTGTTTAGATGAAAAATATATAAAATTGACAAAGTAATGCTTTAGAGGAAGTGTCCTTAAAATTAACATAAGATTGACAAGTTATTTGTTTGTTTTAATCTTGTCAATCTTATGTTAATTTTAAGGACACTTCCTCTAAAGCATTACTTTGTCAATTTTATATATTTTTCATCTAAACAGTGTTATGTGGCTGAAGATGTTGATAATATACGAAACATGTACCACTTTTGACCATTAAAAATTGCCTTAAGCAATCATTGTATCGACTAGGTGGAAAATAAATTAAATACTTAATTGTGAATCTAAACAAATGACAGTCGAAACGGGTGTGTGGTCCCCGGGCTGGACTAATGATGAGGTGGCCAAGAAAACTAAGAAAACTTCCCTTCATAACAGATGATACATTTAACAGGCAGGCTAAAAAAAAAATTAAAATACCTCCAAGGAAATCATTCTGCACAATTATTCTGTAACGTTCATAATTTGCCAAGCGATCTTCTCGTGATAGTTCATCACCCTCAGGAACATCCGTCTTTTGAGGATATTCAGGTATATGATCCAAATGGGCTCGGACATCAAATCTATCGATCAAGATATCTGAACGTCCCTGCCATGGCATCCTGAAATGAAAAATGCTTGCATTACTGTCAAGCACTCATAAGGGAACAAACAGGGCTCCCCATAAAGATTCCACCAACATGTAGCAATGAGATTAAAATGTTAATATAATTTTCACTCACATATTGGCAGGACTGTCTGCTGCCATTGCCACAGCTGGATCCAAATGTATTTTGACAGGTCTTCCATGAAGTTGCAGAAATTGAGTTGGATCAGCTTTCTGAAATGTGCAAAATTGATTCAACTTCACATTATCATCAGAGAAAGGAAATTATATTTACTCAGATTTAGGTCCCTGTACAACAATTTTAAAGCATCCTATAAGCGATTTTCGAGCTTTATCAATTATTACTAATCTGTTCAGACATAAATTGTTCACTTACAATCTTTTCATAGAAATCCCTTCGTCGCTCAGCTCTCTTCTTGTAATCAACCATAATACCGCGAATTTTTCGCTCCTGTTTTCTCGCCTCGTGCCACATAATGAAAAATGTCCTATAACAGCAATTTCTTTCTTTCCTTACTCGGAAATAACTAGACACTTACGGACTCTCTTTCGGAAACGCAAATTACCAGGAGTCTGATTTCAGAACCCGGTAGCTTAGCACTTGTCTCACGACCACATTTGAAAATAGTTTATTCGCACAACTTGACAAACAAGACACATAAAACATCGCACAATTAATATAACTTTCATCCAGCAACAGGATTTCCTTTAGGTATTCCTTTAGGACACCGTATTGTCACTCGCCGTAACTAAGTAAACCATCCTCCATGATGGAACCGGATGGCACCACGGAATTAACACGAAACGATTCCCTGCACAACGTGCACAAATCCCTTTTGTACCGGAATATATAAAAAAGAGAAACAGTGGAAGGAAGCAATAAACAGTAATGAAATAGATAGAATTTAACGCCTTAATTATACACCATGTTCATTAGACAGATTTTTCTCAAGCCTTTGCGCTCTCAATCTTATTTCTGAAAAGGAAGCGAACTTTCGAAACTTTTGAGATATTTTATTGCCACAGGGAAAAAAATTCTCGCAAAGTACAATGGTATTGGCAACCCTGACCACTTGAATTCCATGACATGATGGCGGCGGTGTTAGTGGATGCTGTGTGGGTATAGTCCAGGTCGGTGTATTTTTACATTTTACACCTGTTCATTGGATTCATCATGTTCAAAACATCCTTCAAATATTACAAAAGCAAGTTTCCTCCACCTGATATGTCAGATGTTTTAGATTTTAGCAAGCATTGTACCGAAAATACAGATAAGGTAGGTACATTTTAGGTTATGTTGTTAATAATATCTCGTTCCATGGAAAGAACATGTGTTAAAAGTGTGTTATTGCTTAAATAATGTTTAGATTTAACATTTTAAATGCCTCTGCTTATCATTTTCAGCGCCTTTTATTTAGAGAAAGAGAATGTATTTTGAAACATGAGTCTGACATAATGATGATCGGATTAAAGCCAGTTTCCGAATGGAAGATGTATGAAATTGTTGACAAACCAGGTGATCATTATTTTCCTTTAAACTTAACATTTTCCACTTGAATATTTCAACATGAAGTAGAGTTGTGTAGTTGAAATTTCTTGGTTGTAGGTTTACTATTCATTCAAAATCCGTTTACTGCCGAGGGACAGAGGTATTGGGTATGCAGATGCCTTAGAGATTTTCCTTCAAAACCCCTGAGCCGCTTAAATCTTGATGCTCATGGGGATTTAGCTAAAGATGAAGATTGGTGGGAGGTATGTCAGAGGTATGTAGACCTATAAATTCTTTCATTATCTTTACCTATATCGTGTATATGAAAAGAGTGAGAAAGGTTTCCCCGCAACTTACCATTCTCCTTTCTCTTATCTTCTTTCCTTTCTCATGATCAACCCTTTCTCTAACAACTTCAATAGCATTAGATTTGTGAAACTAGGGTGTGGTGTTCTCATGCGCCTTCTCCTTCACAGCCCTTCTTTTCTCTTACGATTTGCAGGAGAATGATATGTTCACTACCAATGCCAGGGACCCACTACCCTAATCCTACTGTAGAAATATATTATTCTTTATAACCAAGTATTGTGTCATAAATTATGCTACATTTTCCAGTAGAAATTCAGTGTGTACTCCAAAAGTTCTGTACCTTTCTAATGGATATGAAATGATGCAAATATTATCTGGAATACCTCGTAGAGGAGAGATGTGTTCACTACCAATGCCAGGGACCCACCCGCCAGCTCCCAGAAGTGCATGTACTTCTATAACCTAATTAAATGTAGCATGCACAATGGAATGGCATTGCTGGAGCAAGTACTAGCATTTTCATTGACTGAGATTAATACAATATGTAAAAGGTGACGAGAATCTAATTGTGATGGGAGACTGGAATGCAGTGGTAGGCCAGCGAAGAGATGATAACACAATAGGAGAATTCGGATTGGGACAAAGGAACGAAAGAGGAAGTTGGCTGGTTGAATTCTGCACTGATCATAATTTAGTCCTTGCCGATACCTGGTTCAAACACCTCAAACGACTGCTGTATACGTGGATGAGACCTGGAGACACTGGAGGGTATCAAATAGATTTCATTATGATTAGGCAGAAATTCAGAAACCAGGTGTTGGATTGCAAAACTTTCCCAGGAGCAGACGTGGACTCTGACCACAACCTGATGGTCATGAAATGCCATCTGAAGCTGAAGAAATTGAAGAAAGAAAAAAATGCAAAAAGATGGGATCCAGACAAGTTGAAAGAAAAGAGTGTGAGGGATTGTTTCAAGGAACATGTTGCACAAGGGCTAAATGAAAAGGCTGAAGGAAACACAATAGAGGAAGAGTGGATAGTTATGAAAAATGAAGTCAGTAGGGCTGCTGAAGAAATGTTAGGAAGGAAGAAAAGATAAACTAAGAATCAGTGGATAACTCAGGAGATTGATGAACAACGAAAATACAAGAATGCTAGAAATGAAGAGGGCAGAAAAGAATACAGGCGATTAAAGAATGAAGTGGATAGAACGTGCAAGGTAGCAAAGGAAGAGTGGCTGAAGGAGAAGTGCAAGGATGTTGAAGGTTGTATGGTCCTGAGAAAGGTAGGTACTGCATACAGGAAAATCAAGGAAACCTTTGGAGAAAGGAAATCTAGGTGTATGAATATTAAGAGCTCAGATGGAAAGACACTTCTAGGGAAAGAAGACAAAGCAGAAAGATGCCAGGAACATATCCAACAGCTGTATCAAGGAACAGATGTAGTTAATTTGGTTCTGGAACAAGCAGAGGCTGTTGATGCTGATGAAATAGGAGACCCAATTTTGAGGTCAGAGTTTGACAGAGTTGTGAGTGACCTAAATAGGAACAAGTCACCTGGAATTGATGACATTCCTTCTGAATTACTGACTGCCTTAGGAGAAAGCAGCATGGCAAGGTTATTCCATTTATTGTGTAAGATGTATGAGACAGGAGAAGTCCCATCCGATTTTCGGCAGAATGTTGTTATACCTATTCCCAAGAAAGCCGATGCTGACAGGTGTGAAAACTACCGCACCATTAGTTTAGTATCTCATGCCTGCAAAATTTTAACACGTATTATGTACAGAAAAATGGTAAAACAAGTTGAAGCTGAGTTGGCAGAAGATCAATTTGGCTTCAGAAGAAATGTAGGAACGTGTGAAGCAATCCTAACTTTACGTTTGATCTTAGAGGATCGAATCAAGGACAAGCCCACTTACATGGCATTCGTAGATCTAGAAAAGGCATTTGATAATGTTGATTGGACCAAACTATTTAAGATTCTGAAGGTGATTGGGATTAGATACCGAGAACAGAGAATTATGTACAATCTGTATAAAAATCAGTCTGCAGTGATAAGAATTGAGGGCTTTGAAAAAGAAGCAGCAATCCAGAAAGAAGTGAGGCAAGGCTGCAGTTTGTCCCCCCTCCTTTTCAGTGTTTGCATAGAACAGACAGTAAAGGAAATCAAAGAGGAATTTGGAAAGGAAATCATAATCCAAGGAGAGGAAATCAAAACCTTGAGATTTGCTGATGATATTGTTATTTTATCTGAGACTGCAGAAGATCTCGAGAAGATGCTGAATGGTATGGACGAAGTCTTGGGTAAGGAGTACAAGACGGAAATAAATAACACCAAAACAAAAGTAATGGAGTGCAGTCGAATGAAGGCAGGTGATGCAGGAAATATTAGATTAGGAAATGAAGTCTTACAGGAAGTAGATGAATATTGTTACTTGGGTAGTAAAATAACTAATGATGGCAGAAGTAAGGTGGACATAAAATGCAGACTAGCACAAGCAAGGAAGAGCTTTCTTAAGAAAAGAAATTTGCTCACTTCAAACATTGATGTAGGAATTAGAAAGATGTGGAGCGTGGCATTGTATGGAAGTGAAATATAGACGATAACTAGCTCAGAAAGAAAGAGAATAGAAGCTTTTGAAATGTGGTGTTACAAAAGAATGCTGAAGGTGAGATGGATAGATCGAATCACGAATGAAGAGATACTGAATCGAATTGGTGAGAGGAGATCGATTTAGCTAAATTTGACGAGAAGAAGAGATAGAATGATAGGACACATCTTAAGACACCCAGGACTTGTTCAGTTGGTTTTTGAAGGAAGTGAAGGTGGTAAGAACGATAGGGGTAGACCAAGGTATGAATATGACAAGCAGATTAGATCAGATGTAGGATGCAATAGTTACGTAGAAATGAAAAGGTTAGCGCAGGATAGGGTCGCACGGAGGGCTGTATCAAACCAGTCTATGGACTGATGACTCAAACAACAACATAATCGGATATGATGTCATTCCCAGCAATCAAGACAAATATATTTGGTTATCAACTCGCATACAATAAATGCAACCTGCGCATCCAGGCCAATCTCTGTCATGAGAATATTGGCGCCAAACTCCCTTCGAGAGACATGATATAGGCTTTTGGGTTTATGCCGTGTCAAGAAAATAAGGTGAAATTCTTTACGTTTTGCAGAGAACTGTGCTCTGCATCATCAGAAGAAAATCTTGACTGTCCACGAGAAAGGCTTCTTAAACAAGAGGCTTTTTTTCTATGGCCATGACTCATACTACCCTCATGGCAAGAAAAAAAAAAAAAGGTCGTTTAGCCTTTGGCCTTAACCTGAAGGCTTACACAATCATCTTTTCCCTAATTCCTAGGTTCACAAATTGGCAGCCTTGTGCACTGCGCGATCATGTCGTCCATGAAAAAGAAAGAAATGACAGTGAAAGAGGAAAAGAAAACCTCAAAGATATACCGTCATTATTAGAAAATGATCTGGTAGAGTCAGCTTTACTTATCATAACGAATTTCATTAAATCAGTTCAAATTAGAAAACCTCCCAGAACAGCTAAACCTTGGTTCGACGGGGAGTGTTACAGACTTCGCAGAAAAACTTTGGACCTACTAAATAAAACCAGCTACACACACATTATTGATATACTCAAAGTGTACGCTGCAAAAAGAAAAGCGTACAAATCATTAATTAAAGAAAAGAAAGCCAATTATATTGAACTACAAGCAGAAGATGCTCTGAAAGATCCTTTATTAGGCTTAAAGCACAAAACAACCATCCACACCGCAGAACTCGCATTAACCAACTGGGAAATCCACTTCTCCGACATTTTAAATAAGGAAAACGTAAAAACGGCCTTGGTTCTTCAGAAAATGAAAAAATCCAGACTCCTCACACCTTAAAAGAAACAAAATTGAACATGCGATACTAAATACAAAGAATAAGAAAGCGGCAGGCCCTGACGGTTTGTTCAACGAAAATTTATAAGACAATACAGAAATTTTGTTACCTATATGGACTTGGTTATTTAATGTCTGTTTCACAAAAGGAATTATTCCACGGAGTTAGAGAGAATCAATTATCAAAAATTTATATAAAGGAAAACGGGATTAAGAAGACCCAAATTCGTACAGAGACATTGCCCTAGAAAATAATATATATAAAGTATTCTCGAAAATCCTTGCTAAAAAACTAAGCATCCTAACCTGGGACCATATACCGGAGCAGCAGTTCGGTTTTATGAAAGGACGGGGAACACTTCACGCCGTTAAAAACCTGTTGGACAACATACAAGATGCATTAAGATTACCCAAAGGAAAGTTCTTTGCCATATTTGTCGATTTCACAAAAGCTATTACAAGATATTAGAATCATTCCGTATTGACGGTTTTCACTTTACAATGGCGAAAAATGAAAGTATCCTCCTATTCAATACATCATATATTCCGTCATTAGAACGGAGTAAACAAGTTCAGACATGTTTCGGCTCGTTTGAGCCATCTTCAGTGAAAAAAATTAGGGGGGTTGGAAAAATTTACATAATATGAGTTGAAAAAATGCTATAAAACATAATGAAAGCGCAAATGAAAAAACAAACAAAAGAGAGCCTAGACGGAAACAAAATAGTACAAATATACAATATTTACATCAATATACAGAGCAAAAAACAACTTAATGCGACAAAATTCAGTGAAACAGGTGTTAATTTGAAATAATAATTGATACTAAAAACTGCGTTAACCTAAGAAACAAGGGAATGAGAAAACAAATGATGCAGATGGAAATGAATAATAGTAGCACATGGTGAGGTTGTGGACCTCATAGTTTACAAATTATTAGTTTATAAAAACGACAAAACAGTTTGAAATCGCTGTCAAAATCCTAGTGGAAACCCATCACATAAAATTGGTCAGGAGGAGAGCGGGAGCAAACATTTTGAGAGAAACCAAGCCTGAATTAACCTGCAGGCGAAAAGCCTGTGATAAGGAGAAAAAACACCTTAAATTTAAGGCTTCAGAAATAGCAGCATTCTTAATATCTTCTCAATCTAGCGGTCCCTTTCTTCATTATTGTTTCATAATGTTGGCTGGTGTTTTGCCTTATTATAGAGGGGTCGGAAGGGCCGCATATAAAAATATGAGAAGCTGTGTTAGGTAGAAGACAGATGCATAGTAAATTGTAGTAATCTAGTGGAAACCGTCAATGAAGTTCTAATGGTGTGCAGTAGGTGGTTGTCCTCTCTAGTGGCCTGGCTTTCTCAAAGTAACGGTCTCGTTTGTGTGATCGGGTCTATTGTTGGTTCGGCTGTGAACTTGTTTACTCCGTCTAATGACGGAATATATGATGTATTGAATAGGAGGATACTTTCATTTTTCGCCATTGTAAAGTTCACAAAAGCTTTTGACTCCTTGTAGGTCCATACTGATTACAAAATGAGGAAACACGATCGGTCATGATAATCCATTGAAGGTAGGAATAATAAACAGCCTTTTGGCACAAAACGAAGTAAGAATTCATGATGGCAAAATAACTTATATCCTGTTAAACAGTGCAATGGAGTATTACACGGTGATCCTATCAGTCCGCTTCTGTTCAATATCCCACAGCAGACATTACAAAAAGAATTCATAACTCAACCAAATTGTACCTACCGAGCTCGATAGCTGCAGTCGCTCAAGTGCGGCCAGTATCCAGTATTCGGGAGATAGTAGGTTGGAAGCCCACTGTCGGCAGTCCTGAAAATGGTTTTCCGTGGTTTCCCATTTTCACACCAGGCAAATGCTGGGGCTGTACCTTAATCAAGGCCATGGCCGCTTCCTTCCCACTCCTAGCCCTTCCTTATCCCATCGTTGCCATAAGACCTATCTGTGTCGGTGCGACGTAAAGCAAATAAAATTTTTTTTTACCTAGGCCTATATGCTGATGACCCAGTGATAGGTTCTAACAACAAAGATGATCTTCAAGCAACTATGGACAACCTTGAAAAATATGCTGAAGACAACAAACTTAAAATTAACCTGGACAAAACGGTGCAAATGGTTTTCAGAAAGGGGGGGAGATTACCAGCGGGCATCGGCATAACATACAAAGAAGAGAGGTTTAATATAGTGAGCTCCTTTAAATACCTCGGCATCACACTTCAGCCAACGTCAGCTTCATTTAAGATCCATATAAAGGAAAGGGCATCGGCAGCCATTAGGAGTATTTATGACATACAGGACCCTACAAAACTATCTTTAACCACAGCAATGTTCCTCTTCCAAGTAAAGATTGTTCCAGTAATCACTTATGGTTTGGAACTAATGTGGGATTATCTCATGTTAAATGATTTAAATTGCATAGAGAACGTGAAAACCAGATTTCTCAAACGAACGTTAGGCATTTCAGAAATGGCACCATCTAGAATGGCATACATACAGGCACATGAGCCTTTTCTTATGGAAGAACTTAGATTGCAGCTACCATCTATGAAACAGGAAGCAGAATTCCTACAATTGAGAACAAGGAAAAGAGAGGAAATAGATCTGTTTCTACTCCAATGAAGCCACGATCAACAGGAGATGGATCGGACCGAACAACGACTTAAGGAGCACAATAAACAGACTGGCAGTTCACGGCTTTCATCATATGCACGCGAAAAGGTTTCCATGAACTCTCTATAGACTCTGTGTATCCTGTGCAGTAAACAGTGTGAAAAATATCATTTCAGCAATTTTGCAAAAAGAGTAAAGTCACTGATAAACTACAGCAAGGAATAATCTTTGCACATTTGTGCGCTATTCTGTTTAATAATAAAAATGACAGTGAAATGATGCTCAGATGTCTGCGCTGTAAACAATGTTTGATGGTGTCAATATTCTGCAGTTCATACTGAATCTTTGCCCATTTTCCATACCAGTCACATCTGTATCCACTGCCATTGCTGAAATTTATATGGAATGGCATCACTCCGCAGAATTCGAGATTTCACCACTGATCTGCATTTTGGGCTATCACCCAGGTGGCAGATTCCCAATCAGTTGTTTATACAGTTTTTTCTTAAATGAACTTGGAAATTTATCAAACATTTTCCTTGGTAAATTGTTGCAATCTCTAATTCTTCTTCCTATAAACGAATATTTGCCCCCCATTTCTCCTCTTGAATTCCAAGTTTATCTTCATATTATAAACTTCCCTATGTTAAACTCCATTCAAGGTTACCCGCCTACTAATGTCATACCACACAATATCTCCACTGGCAGCTTAGTGGAGCAGCTCTTGTCCTAACTGCTTACTCTTCCTAGCCTAAAATATGCAACATTGTTTTAACACTACTGTACTCTTTTGTCAGAACTCACCCAGAATAAATCATGCTGTTTTCCTTTGGATCTTTTCCAGTTCTTGAATCAAGTAATCCTGGTGACGGCCCTGTGCACTGGAACCATACTGTAATGGGGGTCTCACTGGTGACTTATATGTTCTCTCTTTAACATCCTCTCTACAACCCCTAAATACCCTCATAACCACTGTTACAACCTTCCACAGTGAAGATCTTCCCTTATATTAACACTTAGGTACTTTCAGTGATACCCAAGAGTTATTTTCAATCCTTGAACATAATAATAACAACTTTTTTTTTTTTTTTTTTGAGTCTTTCACAAATACTCTAGAGAATAACATTATTTGTGAAAAGCCTTATCTGTGATTCCAGTTCGTTACTCATGTATATAACCGTTGTTGGCACTGTCACAACAAGGTAGAAACACTTGCTTGCATCCTCAGTTACTGCGCGCATGGAGAAGCTGCGATCTTTCATTGCTAAGCATTAAGGGACTCAGACTTTACAGTCTTTGAGGAGGTTCACTGTCCCTCTGTTACAGGCAGCACCCATCAAATTAACATACCCTTCAAAGACCACCGAAAGGGCTTTATAATACATCTGATGATTGGATTTGAGACATCCAAAACACTACCCAGTCAGGTACATGAAGAAAAGAAAACAACATATGAACCGACGATCCCAGTCTATCAACAAGAGTACGAGTTGGATGATCTCAAAACCATTGGATTAGTGGCCAGCGCTTGAGGTGCCATTTCTCTCTTTTTCATCAAGTTCTGCGAATCTTTTAACCTCGATTAGCCATTAAGAAGACAAGTTGCAATGACTGCCTTGAAATATTCAATCCAAATTCTGAAGAACTATATCTCACCAACTTTTTAATGCAATAACATATGAGGCGTGTTTTTTAAGTAAGAACCGTAACTACACAATGAAAGACGATTTTCAAACACCACATTTATTTGCAGATTCTACAGACTTTACTGTATTTAGAACATAGCCACCAAGTTTGTTTAAACACATATCATACCTTACAACTAAGTGTTGAATACCCTCTTCATAGAAACTTGCCGCCTGCTCCGATAACCAAAAGTTCTTGATCTTGCGCTGGGACAGAGTTTGTTTGGCCTTCACCTTTACAGGCGAATATGTGTGTCTCCATTCTATGCTCTGTTGCTTCGATTCGGGCGTGATATGTGAAACCCATTTTCGTCTCCCGTTACGATCTGACTCAACATCTGATCAAAAATTAGATGTTGGCTTTTCAGGCGTTTGCTCTATTAACCAGCGCTTCGTCTTAGGTCTGACACTAGACTCGTCAGAGTGGGATGTGTCAGACCCTACCCACTGACGCTGGGGTATATGCAGGTGAACTTATCAGAAGCCTATTTATGAGGCACAGTCTGATAACTGCATATGGGTCTGATACATCCCACTCTGACGAGTCTAGTGTCAGACCTAAGACGAAGTGCTGGTTAATAGAGCAAACGCCTGAAAAGCCAACATCTAATTTTTGATCAGATTTTTGATATGCTCTATTGGTGGAAAAATATCTAATTCCCTCCATGGGAACTTAGAATTTCCATCTGGCTCAACGTGTCGTCACCTTCTCCGGCATAACGAGTCAAAAACATCATCAAACACTAAATTTTTTTGTTTTTGTGGTCCTCCCTTAGGAGTTTAGGGACGTGTCTAGGTCAATGCTTTACAAAATCGTTTCTGAAAATCTAAACTTTAGGAAACTGTGATCCCAATCATAATTACTTTTTGAAACCTCCCTCGTGCCTCTCTTAACCATATCCCCCCCATGGTGCAATAGCCCCAAAGGGCCATGGCCTACCAAGCGACTGCTGCTCACCCCGAAGGTCTGCAGATTACGAGGTGTTGTGTGGTTGGCACGACATATCCTCTCGCCCGTTATTCTTCGCTTTCTAGACCAGAGCTGCCATCTCACTGTCAGATAGCTCCTCAATTCTAATCACATAGGCTGAGTGGACCTCGAACCAGCCCTCAGGTCCAGGTAAAAATCCCTGACCTGGCCAGGAATCTAACCCGGAGCCTCTGGGTAAGAGGCCAGCACGCTACCCTACACCGCGGGGCCAGCCTCTTAACCATACGGTACTGCTTAATAGTCCTACTTTTATAAGCATCCTTCTAACACATTTATTTTTAACTACAGCTAAAAGAGCTTCCACTTCAGTTTCTCTATAGAGCTCATTTAGTTTTATCAGCACCACCTCTAGGTGCCATTAGCAACTGTGGCACAGTAAATAATCATAAGCAAACGAAGTAAAGAAGCCAGTCATCAGTTGGTAGCCCATCCTGTATCCCAAGCAACAAAGAAGCAGCAGGGGTGCATTTCCTCAGGTTCTGCCGTATTCTCTTTGAAGGTTCCCCAACATCCATTTCCTTCGGCTCTCTCCAAATTTTATTTATTTGCACCCTAATTTCTCTCAGTTGTTGGACTTGTACCGATAAGGGATACCTATAACGATTTTCAACCTTATCCATCCAGTTGTACTGCACTTAGATATGCAACCACCATGGGCCACATTCTTGAAATATTTCTTTAATACCCAAAGTGCAATTTTCTGGTAAATAATTATTGTTACAAGTAATGAACTTCATTCCAGTTCCACAGTGACTTCAATATTTAAGATGAAATTCTAAAAGAATTGAATTTTATAAAGCCCACCTGTTCAATTCACTTCTGCCATTTAATAAAGGGTCTGTTTAAAAAGTTACATAGTTGTTTAAAAAACTCCTAGGACATGTTTCGGCCTAGCCTAGAGGTCATCATCAGCTAAAAGAACATAAAGAAGAAAGACATATGATAAAAACAGTGATATATAAAATATCTGAGATAAAATAGAATGAACAAATGCAATAGGAGTTCATGTTAAAATGTACATGGATTCAAACCTGGACGAATTAAGTTGTAAGTGTGGGTCCAACCCTATTTAATGCAGTATTGGTTGGCTGGAGGAAATATTTAAGAATTGTGAAGACTGTTGTTCTAATTTGCCTCTACAAGCATAGGGCTGAAGGAAAGAGGACAGCCCTGAAGATGGTTTTCCTTGGTTTCCCATCATCACACCAGGCAAATACTGAGGCTGTACCTTAATTAAAGCCACGGCCGTCCTTCCCACTCCTAGCCCTTTCTTATCCCATTGTCGCCATAAGACCTGTCTGTGTCGGTGCAGCGTAAACAAAATCGTTTAATAGATCTAATATTTTGGTTTTTTATCAGGTGAGGCATGCGCCAAGACACACATGAACAATCCCCTCCCCTGCTGAAAATTAGCAATAAATTGCATTAGTAATCGTTCCTGCATCCTCTTACCTTTAGTTAATGATGTTCCCTGCATCCTCTTACCTTTAGTTAATGATGTTCAATCTATTACGAGTGTATATTTTCCTCCATTTCAGACATCCTGACAGAAATAAAGCCCTTCTGTCTAAATTGAGATGGGCGACTCTGGGCTACCATCACAATTGGGACACAAAAGTGAGTATTAGGGAAATATTTATTGGCTATAAAAAATATTACAAGCCAGTGTAATTCTATAGTAATGTTATATATTTAATCAAAAAGTGGTCTTAATTACGTCTGCTTTCTCAGTACATCTTAACTGTGATAATAATAATAATAATAATAATAATAATAATAATAATAATAATAATAATAATAATAATAATAATAATAATAATCATATGGCCTCAACTACTGTTTGCAAACATTTTTATTGGATGCCATCGGGCTGTTTGCTTGTCAATTTCGACATTCTGTTTTACTCTAGGCCTACTAGATGGCACAGTAAACCGAATCTCTCTTGGGCGGCTATGGCTGAATTTTAATGAATTTTGTCGAGTAAACACCAAATAATACCAATATAAATGGTCCGTTATTGGACATTATAAATTTTCCAGCTAACTCATTCCTGGTTGCCAGCGTTTCGCCCCCATGTGCTAGGCTGGGCTCGTCAGTTGGTACCTAGCACACCTACCAATACGCTGGCTAGTGCACATCATGGAGGCCACTGCATAGACTAACTGTAACCACCAGCAGTGCCAATGCACTATGAGAGACTTTGTCTCATTATCAAAAATTGATGCCTGCTTGGCCATTCCCTGTGGGAATCAACATCTATATCTTTAACACCAAATGTTTCACCAAAGATCTTTTACATGCTGACATGTACAACAGGGAGTTTTAAATGGATTTCCCTCCACCCTTAAAAAATCTGACTACCTCTGCGGGTTTGAACCTGCTATCCTGGGATCCGGAGGCTGTCACTCTACCACTGATCCACAGAGACAGCTTTAGCTGTGATGAGTGACGGTTAAAGTGAAGCTGTAAGGAAGAGGAGTGAAGTAACGAGACCTGAGCATTCGTCGGTACGTTTGGGTGATGATGTCCTCGTACAGGTCAATGCCCATGCGTGACCTTTATGTCTGGGCTAGAGGTCATTAAGGCAGGGATAATCTCCACAGTCACACCACGAGCCATTTGATTTTGTCACCGCATGTAATGGGCTCCCACTGTGATTTAAGAGGATGGATGATTCTGTGGTTCAACATGTACTGACATTCCTGTTTAGTAATGCTCAGTTTATGTGGATCCAACTGGTGCGATCTACAAAACACTGGGTGTTGTGTTGTAATGTAATGTCTTAAATCATGTTTAATATCTTTGGGCATGAGTAGTGGTGTGGTCATATCAGGGAATTTCTTCAAAATTCATCAGAATTTACAAATGATGCTAAGAGAACTGACAGCAAGAGTTTCTTTGATAGCAGTAACATTCGCGAATACAGTAGAACCTCGATTCTGCGGACTAAATGGGACCAGAAGTGGTCCAGAGGAATGAAATCCAGATTATAGAAAAATAATGCGAAAAATGCCATTATATAAGGGGCAGTCAAATAAAAATCAAACACCCGCCGTAACACACATTCCATGTGAAATGTGGCAACACTGTTGTTACGTATCGATGCTGTCACGCAGAACTACAGGTGCACGGACTGGTCTAATGTATTCGTCCAGCTGCAGAAATGGAGGCAAGCAAAGAAGAGCAGAGAAGTGCAGGTTTTTTTTGGTGGCTGAAGTACACAAAACTCATCGTCGTACGTCTGCTGTGTGTCGTGCACATTGCATGTCCATAATGAGTGTCCATGAGTGGCATAGGAGATACCAAGTAGGGTTCACATCACTGCAGGAAGATGATTGCCCAGAACAGGCCCATCGAGCCATTACTCCTCGTGTGATAGAGTGTTTGAAGGCCTTATCTGGGAAAGCCAACAAATCACGGAGGAAGAAGTTCCTGTTCAGGTCGGCATTAGTCATGGCCCTGTGCATGCCGTCGGTTTCATTCGCACAAGGAAGTGCAAGAGTGGGAGCATTTGTGGATCCGTCAACGACCTGATCGTCTCATCTTCCAGTGGGATAAACGTATTAACGCTTTTGGTAAATCCATGCTCATGTTGTAGCGGGTGCACGGTTTGCAACTGACCGCCCCTTATCTGTACAGGAATAATAGCTGAGCCAATTAAAACAGTTTGAGGTTACCGTACTACACATAATTAATAAAGAGATTATACAGTGTACAAAACAATGCATGGAGTACTGTATTTCAGTTGCTTATTAATCACTTAATCACTAAAACATGAAATGTAATCTGTAGTGAACTGTTTATATATACTGGTGATCATTTTCTCATTATCACCGGGCGAGTTGGCCGTGCGCGTAGAGGCGCGCGGCTGTGAGCTTGCATCCGGGAGATAGTAGGTTCGAATCCCACTATCGGCAGCCCTGAAAATGGTTTTCCGTGGTTTCCCATTTTCACACCAGGCAAATGCTGGGGCTGTACTTTAATTAAGGCCACGGCCGCTTCCTTCCAACTCCTAGGCCTTTCCTGTCCCATCGTCGCCATAAGACCTATCTGTGTCGGTGCGACGTAAAGCCCCTAGCAAAAAAAAAAAAAAAAAAAAATTTCTCATTATCACATGGTCATTGTATGCAGTAAATACAGTGAGCTTCTCTCATTCGTGGGCCGACAGTGCGGGCAGTTCAGGTCCTTGCTTAGAACATGTATTGAGTGTTGATCTGTCACTCCAGCTGTTCTCATAATACCTGCACATGCGTACATGGTAGAGGAAAGGGTATTTATGAACAATAATTATATGAAAACAGAGTCTTGCAGGGAAGTCATTAGGCGATTTGTAACACAATTTCCAGGTGTACGCTGTCTACACAGAGAGGCCATCAGGAAACTCGTAAACAAATTGAGAGGAACTGGTTCTTTACTCGATGAGCAGCGAAGTGTTAAGAATGTGTACTTAATGGGGAAAAAGTAAATGAAATAGCACAAAAATTAAAAGATATGCCTACAAAATCCTTAAGACTACTTGGACAAGAAGCTGGGTTTTCGAAGAGCTCAGCATGGCGAGCCACGAAAATGTTAACATTGAAACCGTTCAAGGTAACTGCATCCACGTGATCACGATAAGCCGGTACGTTTCTGTAATTGGATGTTGCGAAACGTTCATGATTGATCCCCGCTTAATATTTTTCTCTGATGAAGCATAGTTCCATTTACACAGGTATGTTTTGACACAGAATAACAGATATTGGAGTACAGAAAACTCCCATTGCATATACTGCCCCCGTTATTCCTGACATGCTCAGCTGGAGAGCGAGAGTCTCAAGGGTGAACCGTTCGCTGACTGGCTTCGCTTATTTTTGAAGGCAGGGAAAGAGACAAGGACTAGCGACAATAATACAAAAAGATTTAAACAACAGGTTTTGACATTTATTTACAACTAGCACTCAGTAACAATTAACAAATTAACATTAAATAAATCTTGATGGTAATTCAAAATTAAAAATCTTCTCAGCCGGTTCCCTTAGATACAGCATTTAATTTCTCCGACCTTTTGAAGTTGAATTATGCTGTAAGTATACAAATTTATATTAGCCTACTTCTGGCTCAACGAAACAAAAAATAAAATTTTATATTTGGAGACCTCCTCCTGGTAATACCGTAATTATTTACAAGTTGAAAAGAAATCAAATCTCAATGAGCTATCTGACTCATAACTGGTCCTGAACATTTAAATTATCAGATCCCTTCATGACAACATCCATTAGTTCAAATGAAATTTTAAATTCTTTGAGTAACTGAAATAAATTATGGCGTCAAGATTTTACAAAAAAATATTTAATCACGTTGTTTTACTCG
The DNA here is from genome assembly GCF_040414725.1 of Anabrus simplex. NCBI lineage: Eukaryota > Metazoa > Arthropoda > Insecta > Orthoptera > Tettigoniidae > Anabrus > Anabrus simplex. The sequence goes on along the minus strand of NC_090275.1, from coordinate 9,937,314 downwards.
TGGATAATCTTATATTACATCGTCTCATTCATCAAACATGAGATCCATTGAACTAGACTTATAAATTTATTCAAATAAACATTAGTTAAAGTTGTCTCTGTCAGACTTATTTCCATCAAATTGTACTCGTACAATAATTATTTCCATGAAACTTCCTTAAATATTTGTCAGAACAACACGTGAAGTTAACCTTTAACATCTGTCACCTTGAGAAAAATTAACATTACAAGCTTTACAATAACAGTGAACTTTGTCCAGGCGCATTAAATAATCCCTCCTTATTCATTGGTGTCGGATACTTTGACCTTATCTCAACTTAATTCTAAAATAAAATTTACTAAACATTTAACTTCCAATAAATCAGATCAACTCAAACAATGGTGTTGATAACCACAGCCCAGCATGATGAACACGTGGCCAGGTCGAAACCACATTTCAAAAAAATATCACAAGTCACTGAAATTGCTACCACACACACACAACATTCACACAAAGACACACGAGAATTATTTACATTATTTACAACAAATTCCAGACTTTGAATTTTATATTTTGATTTTTAACCCTAGGCACATGAAATATCACTATGATGATGTCAGTTAAAAAATCCATATACGACTCTCAGAAATGTGATGAAATCTGAGTGATCACTTAGTCAAAGATGATGAAAATTTCACAACGTTAGTCGTAATAACATCAGGGGTTGATATCTGGAAGAATTGTCTACAGATATGCACATAGTACAGGTCAAATATTAGCATTTGCATTCATGGTTCATGAGTCACAACATTATTATTACCTAAATCTACATTCATCAATCAACACGTGCTCCACATTTGAAGAAATTGCGTTTTACCACACACATACTCTTCAAATAAAATTCAATAAATGAATTCAACAATTCAATAAATACAGTAAACGATCAGTCGGGATTCTGCCATATTCTAGGCTCATATTCATCCTAATTGAGCACACATTAACATCCTACAACAAGATCAAGCAATATTTAAACTCATGACCCTTATTCATTCATTTAACCCGAGGTGGAATTTTTATTATATTATTATTATTATTATTAGCCCGCCTGGTGGCCATGATCGTTAAGGCGCTGAAGTCTAAAAACGGTCTAACACCGAGGTTAGCCGATTCGAGTCCCGTTGGTCGAAAAAATTTTCACCATCAGAATGTTGGCCGGCAGGGTAGGGGAGGTGGTGGTATACAATTTCTAATCACTAGATTGCGTGCCAAAAGCCTGGATTAAATTCCAAACCTCTCCGCAGTGCTCATATGGAGTGAGGGCATATGACGCTGTTGATGGTGATTCGTCCGTCGGATGGGGACGTTAAGCCTTGAGCAGACCCCTTGGTGCTATTCGACAGGAGTAGGCTATGTGCCGGCACCGGGTTTTCACCCTCTCCCTACTATCATATTTCACGTCATTCATTTCATCTCTCATTAACTCCTCTGATGAGGTTGACGTCAGGAAGGGCATCCGGTCATAAAAAACTGCCACGACAAATTCATCTCACCTCATACCCGACCCCGTAGGGAAACGGGACAAGGGTTGGACAAACATATTATTATTATTATTATTATTATTATTATTATTATTATTATTATTATTATTATTATTAGATGTGCTAGATATTAAATTTACGTAAGTCAAAGTTCGACAATAAGCCAGATGACACTAACACGCGTTAAATCCAACAAGAATCCAACATAGAAATCCGGCGTAACAAACATGCCGTAAATCTGTCCCACATGGTTTCCACATTGAAAATATTTTCAAAATTAAATTATTATTTATCGATGAGGACAATGATTTTTAAGTAACCCTGGACTACTAAATGAGAGATTTAGAGTAATTACAGAAGACACGTGCACATCTAGCTACTCTAATAGAATCCAATAATCACTCACATTTTCCATGTGAAAGAAGGATGAAAATATTAACTACTTCTGCAAATCTAGAAGAAATACTACCACTAATGAATAAGTAAGCATTATTTCTACAAAGATGAACAGATAAAACATTGGAAAAGGGTACTTAAATGTATGATGAAACTGGATCTCTGCCGATGATCTGGAATTACTTGATCACATGTTGTTGGTTATCTGCTTCCATCGTTGTCTCCTCATGTTAGATGTCGCCTACATTTTAGTACACCATCGCAGCAGCGAAGTCCAATGCAGAAATAGTGTAGGTTTTCTCTTCAGATCGTTGAAACATCTTGACGAACTCCAATAACCACGTGGCGGTCCTCTTCTTTCTTCTAGTACGGCGAAGGTCGAAACTGACATAAATTTTTAGGAGATATTCCACACACAAATATGTAGAGTTTTAGAGATGAACAACACATAACTTAGCCTGCGAAAATCTGCCAGAATCTATGACTATTGTACTATAAGAGGGTAGTTGATTTGTAATGCCGTCGAGTAGAAATATTGCAGAGTCCAGTGACACAGTGCCTGTGTTGTAAAATCCCAGAATAATTCAAGTAAGAGCCTAGAACAAATAAATAAGAGAGCGTTTCTTCTGAAAACTTGAGTATTTAAGCATTTCTCAAGGTGGGTGTGTCTCCATATCGACTCGTGATTAGCCGTTGTCTTACACCTGATAGATCATTACAATTCTCGAAAGTACTCTCGCTCAAAGATTCTGGCATGCATAATTCACCTTGTGGTGGCCTTGAAAGTTTCCACTGGGTCATGTGACACAGCTGACTGGTCGATCAGAAAATCAGTTCTTCGCTCTCGGCAGGTGAGAACCGGTTCCGTACATGTGAACGCGTCTCTGTAACCCAGGCCTGGAAATATATCACCCGTGCTAATGAAATAATAACCTCTTATTTGAGTACACAATTAAATGTTTATTGTAGGCCAAATTTGAAGGGGACAACACGAAATTCCTCTATGTGATGAACAGATTGGAGTATGGTGTGCAGAGAATGGATATAGTATTATAGGACCTATCTTTTTTTCAATGCACAATTAATGCCCAGAAGTACAGCGATAATATGCTCAAACCATTTTTTGACAAACTGACAGTGACTGTCGAAATGGATATTTTCAGCAAGACTCTACCACCACGCATACAGCTAATGGCAGATTAAACTTAAATGAGGAAATTTTTTAAGATCGTGTTATTAGTACGGACTTATGACCGTCATGGTCCGCAGAGGTAACTGTTTGTGACTTTTATTTAAATAAAGTGTATGCAAGAAACCCTCATACGTTGGATGAGCTGAAAGAACATATACAGAGAGTAATAGCATCATTTACAGAAGACGAACTTAGGCTTGTGAATTGGAGTTTCCTAAGGCGATGCTTGAAATGTGCAGATGCAGGAGGAGAACATTTCCAACATCTCCTGTCATAAGGTACGTGCTGTCCTTGTTGCTGTGAGCGGGAGCCAACCAATGAGAGAAACTCACTATTTTATTTATAATGTGAATATATGTTTACTATGTGCATGTTTTTCAATATTTCAAGCATAATTGCATACATATTTCGCGAATTATGGACCGTATAAATCTGGTCCCAAGCACATGCACTGACTACCGTAAGCAAAGTGTTATATTGTAAAAAAAAACCATTGGTGGTAAATAAATACACTCACACTTAAACGTAGTCCTGTTCTTTATGCTGTGTTGGCAACTGTTAGTAGGAAGTAACTGCAAAAGAGCATCAAGTTGCAGCGGAGAGGCTGGCAACTTATCTACGATGTGTATAAACAAGTTGTGCCCTTTATTGTGGAAGGAGTGTGCTTGTGTTCTTATAAATGTCAGTATTTGGTATCTGACACATTATGTGATGAACAACCAAAGTCTGTTGTTTTGCACAGAGAAAGTAACATGCTGCTGAATGACCCAGGTGTACAGCGAGGATGCCCGTAACCCGTTTCCTGCCGACCTGGCCGCTCTTTGCCGGTACGTCGCCCGAGCTGCGGGGTTCGATTGCTTTGCGGCCCAGGCTGCCATCATCAACTTTTATCACATGGACTCTACGCTGTCGGGCCACACGGACCATTCAGAGCAGAACAGAGAAGCTCCTCTCTTCTCCTTCAGGTGATACTTGATCCATTTCTCTGTAACAGACAAGTGTTCAGGGTGACCCATATATTTATAAGCAATTTTTAAAACGGCCGAATATGTTTAATTTAATTATAATTAGTATGGCTAGTTATGGAAGCATCTGGTAGGTGACAGTTATTTTCACAAAATGGCACCACATCGATTAACTTTATAAGAGAAAGTCAAATGTTTACTTGTATTCTCTTTGCAATGATTGTGCAGATGTAAAATGCCGTATGGCCATCAAGTACGGGTTCCTTCGACTTTCTCTCATCATGATCAGAAGTATTAACTCGGTGTTTGATTCAGTGGGCAACGTATAACATAATACACATGCGGTTAATAAGGACAGCATACAGCAGTTGCAGAATGTGTTAGCCAGCTCGCTTGCCAAGCACAGATCATAAAGGCGTTTGTCTATCAAGTTGGGTGTTTCTTGAATAAGTGTGCAAAGAATGTTCAAAGATCTGAGGCTAAGACCCTGCCATCCTCATCTGGTCAATGCGCTGAATGAGGACGATCCTGACAGGCGTGTCCAGTTTGCCGAGGTTTTGCAGTAATGTTCTTTTAGTTTGCTTGCCTGCTACTTCACTATGCCTTGGAGCAGTGAATATGACAACATTCAGAGTCTGTTTGAGTGGTGGTGGTAGTGTCTATTATTGTTTTAAGAGAAAGTACAACTCGGCAACCATCCTCCATTAACACTAATCACAGGGAGAAATTGCAAGGGATCTTACACTTCAAAAAATGAAGATATCGGCCAAAGAAAGACAAGGGCCACGAAGTGTGTAAACCTGAATGACTCCCTAGGTCTCGAATGCTCTAATACCGTTGGGGTCAAAAAAGAACAAGAGTTGAACCTGGGAGTTCAGATAACATAGATGAAAGTGAGGAGCCTTCACACAAGTAAGCAGAAGCAATGCCAGGATTCAGGTAAGAGCCCCTAGGGCCCCTTTAAGTTGCTCTTACTACAGGCAGGTAATAACGTGGGTGTTATTCTACCACTCGCATGCACAGGAGGAAGAGTCTCCTTGAAAGTCTTGTGGGTAATAGATCAAAATTAACTGAAAAGAATGCACATAATAATAATAATAAAATGAGTTAGCCTTCTCCTGCTTTCTTGGACAGGACGGTGGAAGTTTTTTTCCTAAAAGACCTTTCCATGGTTGACTTTCGAAGGCAGTTAACCTTGGGTGGAGCAAGCTCTGATTTACAACTACGGTTGTTAACCGCAGAGGGACAAACCCAGATGTTCAGGGTTCTGGGTTGGCATTTCCTCCTAACCCAATGAGGTATGGTTCTCCCGCCAATACTCGGGTGGCTAATTGCAGTGGTTTACCACTGGGCGATGAGGTCACCACGAAAAGCCAACATGGCATAAGAGAATAAATACATTGACCAGAGCGTGATATGTCACCAAGAATACCTACAACAAAAAGGGCCTGTCAATAGCAACAAAATTAAACATTACAAAACAGTCACTCAACCAGAAATAATGTATGCAAGTGAAACCATCTTCAAAACAACTAACACTGCACAAATAGACAAAATACTCAAGACAGAGAGAATAATCATTAGAATGTGTATCAACAAATCACACCGAAAAGATGGACACAGGAGAGTAGCTTCTAATGAAACAGTCTACAAGGAAATAGAACCAGTAATGAGCACAATCAGGAAGAAACGCATTTCAGTTTTTGGGCATCTAATCAGGACACCAGAGAACAGGATCATCAGGAGAATAATAGAAAAATTATGGAATAGTAAATGCAACATTAAGTGGATTACAGAAATCAAGAAAGATATGGATGAACTATAAATTACAGTGGAAGTCCTAAGAAACAAAACCGACAAAATCAGGAAACTCACAGACAAGCAAACCAGACTGCAAACCAGAATTAACAAACAGACAATAGGAAGGATGATTTCCGATGAAGAAAGAAAGAAAGAAAAATAATATCGTAGAGCATAAAGAAGTACTGTGCTGACAGGAAACTGAAAAATTATTTGTATGAAGTTGGCTAGAGTTGTCCAGTGAAGGCCATAAAATGTAAATATGTAAATAAAATTAGGTTGACAGCTCGTTGTCCTAAAGAGGTTGTGAGATTACGGTTGATTTAGCACAGCCACAATGAAAACATGCAAGTACGGATGAATGAAATGTTTCAGAATAAGTAACAGGATTGTCCTCTGTCAGAACTTTCAGTATTTTTAAATCATATAGATCCATCTCTTTTAAATAATTGAAAAAAACAAAAACAAATGATAATTCTAGGAAATGGTTGTCTGACCAACAGAAGAAAAACAGGTGGATGATGAATTTGATACTAAGGAGGATGTTATACAGGTTTGTTTTGCTCTCAGCATTCTAATGTTACAGGTTCAAAAGAACTGTATTAGTAAAAATAAGTGCCTCTTCATATTCAGTGTGTTTTGATATTTATAACACCAAATCCTTATTCTGAGGTCTTATTTCCAGTGAATACAAATCCTGTGTGTGTTAAATTAAAAAATAGCATGAAAATATTTCTTCGTGTATCACGAGATTTAAATTTGGATTCTGAGTAAACTCACCAACATTTCCAATACAAAGCAAATGGCTACTTAGTGCGCGTTCGTCCCACGAATACATTGGTTTCACTGAGAGTGCATAATTTTGTTTTATGTTCCAGTTTCGGCCAGAGTGCTATATTTCTCCTCGGTGGACCAAGTGTCGAGGACAAGCCGGCAGCAATGTTCCTTCGCAGCGGTGACATCGTCATAATGTCTGGTCCTAGTCGACTGTGTTACCACGGTGTGCCTCGAATCCTGCCTGCCGCTTCTTGTGAATGGGATAAAGTGTTGCCTTCGGATGGACACCGAGAGCTTGCGAATCAAACGCAAACAAAACGACTGAAGTTGAGTCATGAAGGGATGAAATACAGTGAACTGTTCGACAAGAGTATCGTTGATGGTTGTGTGAAGGAGGAGTTCTGGAAGCCGTTTAGAAAGTACCTCAGTGACTCCAGGATAAACATGAATGTTCGCCAAGTGCTGTATCCTGATCAGAAGTGCCTGACACCTCTAGAAATCAAGCCATAATTTTTAATGCCTTTTGTTGGTGGATATGAAATGTCTTGTTTTACTGTTCATCGTTTCCCTGTTTTCATCACTTTCTGTATTTAAATCATCATCTTTCTTCAGGTGTCATCTACTCACAAAAGTTTGTCGATCATGTTCTGTGTTTCCCGTCTCAGAGTTGCCTTGTCAAACTTCTGTCAGAGGTTCTGTGCCCAGAATAACCTTCTCCGTCCGTGTCCTCGTTTCCCCTCTATCTTGCCTTCTATGATCCGTTGTGTCAGGCTGTATTTATTCTTAATGAAGGTGTGTTCAAAACAGGGTGCTTTCCTCCATTTTGGAAGGTTAAGATTTCACACGCTTTCCATGTACGCGGGAGTACCTCGGGGATCGTCCACATTTCAGAGCCCTGAAGTCTGTTCGTAGACAAAGTCCTTGACACTGTATAGGTAACACGCAACACATCACAGTTACACACACGATGGTTTAGTTTCTTGCAGTGCCGTTGCTGGTCCTGATTTCTACATTTTACATTAGCCAGCATTCTCGGTACTTGAACTCCTCGGTGGTAATGCAGTACTACCATTACTCAGTGATATAACGAATGTGTTGTAAATGTATGTGTGGTGTGTCTGTCTTTTCCTCCACAAATTTATAATATCCAGTTTTTAAGAAATTCCTATATTAATCTATGATGGGTATTTTTTACATGACGGTCTTGCCAATCAAGTGTGAACTAATGAATATTGTGGCAGATTCCTTAACCTTCTAATGAGTGCGCACAGCATATGCCATGCAATAATGCAAGCTGCATCCGAAACTGGTAAACAACCTCTGGGGAGTAAGAATTATTTTTAAAAAATTACAATAAACTTATTTATTACAACTTTGAGAGACACAAGAAAGGACATTTTGGATTGAGAAAACACTGTAATTTCATCATCATCATCTTCATTTCCCGTTTCCAGCTTCCCAGGTCATGTTGTGAATCAAGGACCTCCATTGCTGCCTGTCTCTCCACCACTCTTCACCCTTTTTAAGTACATCTTCTGGTTTTCCTCCCCTCTTCTCTATGCACTCTCACACTGAATCTGTCCACCTCTTTCGAGGTCTTCCTCGTGGTCTCTTTCCTGTTAAATTCTCTGAAAAGGCTGCTTTTTTTTTTTGCCCTCTCCTCCCATTCTCATCATATGCCCATACCACTTTAGCTTTGTTGTTTCCACCCTGTCTTAAAGTTTCAAGATTCATGTCCTTTTGCTTATCTCTTGATTTCTAATTCTATCCTTTCTCATCTTTTCCTCGATACCTCGTAGGAATTTCATCTCCGCTGCCTGTATTCTACTCTCCTCTCGTTTTGTTGTAGTCCAGGATCCAGCTGCATAGGTTAATATGGGTTCATAATAGGGTGAATATAATACTTTCTTACATTTCTTCGGGACATTTTGGTTCTACAAAATACCCCTTACACTCTGGTAAAAGCTGTTTGCTTGTTGTATTCTTTTCTCAATTTCCATCTTCTGTGGTCACACTTCCCAAGTGCTTGAAACTTTTAACCACTTCCAGAATTTTACCATTCAGTTTTATCTTTCCTCTTTCTTCCTTCCCTCCCCTTCTCATCACAATTGTTTTACTTTTACTTTCATCCCCAATTTTTCTATATCTCGATTGTATTCATCTACTTGTTTTTGGACTTCCATTTCATCCTCTCCATATCATCTGCTAACAACATGGCTTTTGTTGCCCGTCTTCCCAATCTGTGTTTAATGTTCTTATAAATTTCATCCATGATCATAATGAATAGTATGGGGGATAGTAAATTTCCCTGTCGGAGATCAATTTCAACTTTAAACCATTTTGTTTTTCTTCACACTACTAACATCATTTTTGTGCATAGCTTTTATTATTTGCACTTCCACTCTGTTAACCTGTTTTACCTTAACCCATATGCACCCACCCGCCCTTTGCTCTGGCATTGCTAGGAATCCGCCAACGTTTTAGTATGCAACCTGGGTGTTGCAAGCTTTTGGTTAAAACAGTATAGTGGGTGATCGACTGTGCGTATTATCACGGGACCTGTTTTATATTATTGAGATACCGGGCGAGTTGGCCGTGCGCGTAGAGGCGCGCGGCTGTGAGCTTGCATCCGGGAGATAGTAGGTTCGAGTCCCACTATCGGCAGCCCTGAAGATGGTTTTCCGTGGTTTCCCATTTTCACACCAGGCAAATGCTGGGGCTGTACCTTAATTAAGGCCACGGCCGCTTCCTTCCAACTCCTAGGCCTTTCCTATCCCATCGTCGCCATAAGACCTATCTGTGTCAGTGCGACGTAAAGCCCCTAGCAAAAAAAAAAATATTATTGAGAAATTCCACGCTATTGCTCATGACACAAAAAACAGAACAGTACAGAAATATAACACATAAAAAATCCCTTTGAAATTTTAAAATTTTTCACTAACTTATCTCACCTCGGAAGATCTTTAGTGTGAGTTATGGCCTTAATTATACGACACGAGCCTAACATTTGCCTGATTTGGAAATAAGGAACTAATGGGAAACAAATCACGAGTAAGCGAATGATGAGATTCGAACCTATATCCCAAATACGAACTTACAGCCGTATGTCTCACTTGGTGTATTATTATTATTATTATTATTATTATTATTATTATTATTATTATTATTATTATTATTATTATTATTATTATTATTATTATTATTAAGGTTCAGTCTGAGGATCAGTGGTAAAGTGTTCACATCCAGGTACCAAGATCGTAGGTTCAAATCCGGCAGTCACAATCGGATCTTGAGGGGCGGGAGAAAGTTCATTTGGCATTCCATGTCGTAAGATATTACTATGCGAAAGATCTCTGGTGATATATCTCGTGTTCATTCATACACAGGATCACTAATAACTTCTTCCTCACTAACACTGCTGAAATCAGAGCCTAAATCATCAAATATGCTTTGAATTTTGCTATTACTGAGCATTTCGTGTGAGCAAGCAACTTCCTTCTCAGTCATCTTGTCAACAACAGAATACAGATTTCTCAGTCGATATTTTAATCAATTCTCTTTGCCAAAGAAGCATTACAAATTTTGTATCTTCCCTATTTCGTAAACTATTCTTCACCAAACCATACAAAACCTTTTTACTTCCCTTTATATCCTCCTGTAAGTTTCTGTGAAACTTTCCCAGCTCTTCCGTTTCTCTTCTTGTACTATTTTCTTACATACCTTTTTGGCTTCTTTATATTTCTGCCAATTCTCTGTACTACTGCTGTCTATCCACTTCCTCCAAGCCATTTGTTTTTCTTTAAGTGCTTCGTTTACCCTCCTGTTCCACCAAGGAGTCTCCTTTCCCTTTTTCCTCCCTGATAGTCTTCCACAGGTGTTTACTGCACACTTTGCAAATCCATATTTTAAACATGTCCCTTTCTCTTCCGCACTGTTCACATCATCCTCTTGAAACTTTTCCCTTATTTCTTTCTTTTTTAACTTCCATCCCTTTATTTTTCTTTCTCTTTTTTCTATTAACTTCGTTATTTTACCAAGTCTTAATTTGGCTACCACCACTTTATGGTCTCCTTCGAAATCCGCTCTTGGCATTGCTGTCACACCTTCCAGTTTCTACATTTCTCCTCCACCAGAATAAGACCAATCATTGCCTTTGTCTTTCTATCTCCCCAACCATATCTAATTATTTTTTGTGAGTTCTTTTTTCTAAACCACGTATTGCCAACAATGAATCCATTCCTTCTACAATAATCTATTACCAAATCTCCTTCTTCATCTTGGTTTTCATAACTAGAGGGGCCAGTTATCCAATGTTCCAACATGTGCGTTCCTGTCTCCCATTATTACAACCTCTTTGTCTTCAATACAACTTTCCAGTTCTTCTAGAAACTCGTCTAAACATTCATCTGCATTCCCCAATTGGGGTGCATAAACCTGTATAAAATCCTTGGTTCCACTCTCAAGTCCAAGTCTAACTTTAATTATCATGTCACTAATCTGGTCAATTTTGTCCACATATTCTGCTCGGTCTTCTCTCAATATAACACCAACACTATTTGTTGCCATCTTTCCTCCACTTCAATATAATCTACACCCTTTCTTCAATTCTTTTTGACCTTTCCTCTTCCATTGTGTCTAACTCATTCCCATCATTGGTGTGTCTTTCTTCTCCATTTTTTCTACCTTGCCATTCAAAGTCATGACACTGATGATACGATTCTTGTGATGTCCAGTAGCCCACTTCTCACAGTTCCCCCAGAGCACCGGCAACCGTCACTTCAGGGTGACGCCCTAGCATTTTCCGAGGCCTCGATTCACTCGCACTAATTTTATAGGCTATTTGTATGATGGGTTCGCGTCTCCCAAAGGCATTTTATTACCTTCTGGGAGGTTCAAATTAGGCCGCCCCTAACATGGAGTCAGGCGCCTTTCGTAGCTGCTCCTCTGGAGTACAGACGCTACGGGTTTGCCCCCTCTGCCATCTCTACCGTACCGATGTCCACCTTCTCCGCCGTAGATGCCGTTGAGGTCTTCACTCGTAACCCTGAGCTGGGACCCATACCAGATGTTACACATTGGGTCATTGTGCTCTGGGACTCACGTAGGCAAGAGCGCCGCTCCCTGTGTAGGGCTGCTTCCGAAGAGGCTCCCTACCTGCTGCTGTAATTTCAAAACTTTTTAAATATATCTATCACCTTCACTAATATCTCTATTTAGTTCATCTATAATATCATCACTTGTGTCCAAACACTCCATAGCATCAGTTGTAATTTAGAAAAGAAAAAACATTCACAGTTATATTTAAGAAAACCAAAAATACTGTATTTACTGTATAGCTACGAAGAGCACAAACTACTATCCACATCGGTGGCAGTTGTAACACTGCTGTAACCTGTAGGCTAACTGCACGCCAAACTCTTACCCTGTAGGGAGTATGTGAATTTCCGTCAGAGACCACCACCATACAGAACTAGGATTTGTATGATGACACTATCCGAATAACTGAAAAAGTTGAAAATATGCCGTCAGATGTCATATTACGTCAGTAAGCAATTAACTTCTTAGTTCTAGCCTAAAACAACAAATGCCGTGTTCCCTCGTGCGGTACCAAACGGCAAATGCCGTGCGCACTCTATTGACTGTCCTTAGGTGCACTCGTTAACAGGTTAAACTGAAACAACAACTATGAGAGGTAGCGTGTTTTACTGTCAGCTATATTTATTGAACTACTCTTTGTCGAGTTGTGACCCACCTGGTGACCATGATCGCTGACAGTTTCAGAATGTTGCCCAGCAAGGTAGGAGAGCTGGTGGTGGATTGTGTGTCAAAAACCTGGATTCAATTCCAAACCTCTGTTATTCGTCTGTCGAATGGGGATTTTAAACCTTGGTGTTGTTTGACAGGAACAAATCATCTGCCAGCACCAGGTTTCAGTTTCTCCATTCCTGTCATCATATATTACATTATTCAGTTCATCTCATTGGCTCCTCTGATGGGGATGATGTCAGGAAGGGCATCTGGTCGTAAAAACTCGCTATGAAGTTTCATCCCACTTCATACATGGCCCCGAAGAGAAACAGGACTAGATTTGGATGCACACACTCCTGTTCAGTTTTCCGTATCACATATTTGAACTCATGAACATGGTCAAACACACAGCCCAAGATAGTCTTTTTCATCCCAGGCACACTGACTCAGGAACGTCTCGTAACTCTCAATTGCGATCGACTCAAGACTGTCGCTTAATGTAAGCTCATAAAAGATTTCTCAATATCGCTGTCTCCTCACTGTGGTCAGAAGTAGGATACATTGTTATATTTGTTACAAAATTGAAAAATTAGTTTTGAGAAATGTACTGTATTGTAACGTGTTGGCTGGGTAAATAAATAAATAAATAAATGAGTACAGAACCTGGTAGCATCCTATTTCTAAGATTTATTAACTAAGCACTACAGTTACAGATTTACACACACACACACACACACACACACACACACACACACACACACACACACACACACACACACACACACACACACACACACACACGATAGCTGAGCTTACACCTTACATAAGCACGCGGTTACACACTTACACGGTTCGCGCTCTCTCTCTATTAGTTTCTCATGTTCTCACGCTACACAGTTCTACATTCGCACACAAGGTTCCAGGTCACATAGCTACACGTTCTCTCCTTCGCCGTCAGTCCGCACTGTAGCACGGTAGTTCGATAATCACGGCAATTCATACAGGTCGGGATAGTATCCGCTGCACTCAGTCCGTCGAACTCCGTTCGCAGTCTGCACACGTCGTCACTCAGTGCTCCAGAATACGCAAGGTTCTTCTCCAGCAGCCGGCCCCAAGGCACCCATACACACGACGTCAGGGAAACTGGAATGAGTCCTCGGCTCCAACAGGCAGATACTCCATGAGGCCGCACTCTCACACCAGCAAACTCAATCTCACTCTCACTCACTCACTCCGTCTAACTCTCACTAACTCCAGGCAGGTCGTTCCTCTCGTATATATCTGCGCTGGCCCTTCGAGAATAGTCCGGATGCTCGATGGATCCAGGAATCTCGCGAGATGGAACACTCCAGATTAATCGCGGAGTCATTTCCATACTCCTCTGTTACGGGGCTGCGGGGGGAAGCGAGTGGGGCTGGCTTAGCACTTAAGTACTGCTCGTGATTGGCGCAGTTGAAGCGTAAGGGGTGGGCCTATACGGTGCCGGGCCGGGCCCACTGCCAGTTGGCATGGCGGATGCTATAACCATTACAGTATTGTACGGAACCTGCCAACCTGGTCGCCGAGTACCGTTTCCTGGAAGCTCTTGTTAAAATGTTCCCTGACTGGTAGGTCCGAAGTCCAGTTCGACACATTCTCTCACTTGGTTTTCCTCTTTGCTCTCTTGTCAGTTGTTTTCTGCCATGGCTTCCAAACGTAAAGGTTTGACAATCTGCAGAGTGGAAGAAACTAAATGAAAAGTTCCTGTGCTTGCAGATAAATTCTGGGTAGAAAGACACAATTCTGCAACATAGAGCGTCTCTCAGAGCGCACGGTGTTTGTACTCTGCGCTACGGCAGCTGCCCTGCTGTAAGCATGTATACAATCTTCTAGGAAATCTTACCTTATAAAAGATGCTGGAAGTGTCGTCATTCCTGGGTTACACAGGCATTGTATCTAGTAACCACATTCTGTCTGACGCGAGTGAGTTCTGCCACTGGAATATTTCTGATTTCATTCGTAATGTTTTCTTTCAGTTTACCCCACAAGTAAAAATCACACTGCATTTACTGTCGTCTCGAACGAAATAGGCCCAGTTATTCGTCTGACTTTTGAGGGAAATTTGTAATGCTGTACTCTGTGTTATTTGCAAGTTAATATGGTAAACTTTTACATTATACATTATCATTATAGACTGTTATGCCTTTCAGCGTTCAGTCTGCAAGCCTCTGTGAATTTACTAAACGTCACCACAATCCTCAATTTTCAACTAGTGTTGTGGCCTCATTTAGTTCTATACCTCTTATCTTTAAATCGTTAGAAACCAAGTCTAACCATCGTCGTCTTGGTCTACCTCTACTTGTCTTACCCTCCATAGCAGAGTCCATTATTCTCCTAGGTAAACTATCCTCCTCCATTCGCCTCGCATGACCCCACCACCGAAGCCGGTTTATGCGTACAGCTTCATCCATCGAGTTCATTCCTAAATTAGCCTTTATCTCCTCATTCCGAGTACCCTCCTGCCATTGTTCCCACCTGTTTGTACCAGCAATCATTCTTGCTACTTTCATGTCTGTTACTTCTAACTTACGAATAAGATATCCTGAGTCCACCCAGCTTTCGCTCCCGTAAAGCAAAGTTGGTCTGAAAAAAGACCGATGTAAAGATAGTTTCGTCTGGGAGCTGACTTCCTTCTTACAGAATACTGTTGATTGCAACTGCGAGCTCACTGCATTAGCTTTACTACACCTAGATTCAATCTCACTAAACTTTTAATATTACATAATTTGTTTTAGACCTAGTATAAAATTGCATATTTTCCTTTCTTTTTTTACCCTTTCTAATTCAAAGTTTTCAAGCATTTTAGAATTGCAGTAATTGATTGCATTTAAAGAATGAAACTATACATAATTTACAGTTAGACGAGGCAACCTCCCTCCCAATAAAGGTCATCTCCCAGATGCGGGCGGATTGTCACATCCCTTAAGTGTCTGTAAATGATAAATTTTTCTGCAGTTCCAAATAAACACCATAAAGCACTGATTATCAGAGAGAGATCGTCCTAAAATTATGCAGTTATGATGAGTACTTACAAAGAAGATCTAAATATTAATTTCAGGCATTCTCATTGTAACTTACTTCATATAATGTGCTGACTTTGTCATTATGATCCCGCCATAATAACAGACTGGGCGAAAAGAAGCTGTTCTTATTTTCCTCTTTGATTCTAGAGCAGTATTGTATGTTTGGATTTTTTCCATGAACTTGAATAATAAAATATTTTTAAGACTGAAAATAAAATGACTTGCTTTCTCTTGCCATATATGTTATCCATTGTTTCATGCAAAGAGTAAAGTGCTGGAGGTACCTGCAGTACAGTTTATCATTTCAAAGTTTTCCCATCTATTTTGATAGTGACGGGGAAGTTTGGAACCAGGATTACTTGCATTTTATATTTTACTCCCTCATTTGTTGGTATTGTACATCTACCAAGCAAGTTGACCGTGCAGTTATGGTCGCATAGCTGTGAGCTTGCATTTGGGAGGAAGTGGGTTCGAACCCCACTGTTGGCAGCCTTGAAAATGGTTTTCTGTGGTTTTCTGTTTTCACACCAGGCAAATGCTGGGGCTGTACCTTAATTAAGGCCACGGTCGCTTCCTTCCCACTCCTATCCCATCGTTGCCATAAGACCTATCTGTGTCAGTGCGACGTAAAACAAATGGTTAAAAAAAAATTTCTAAGGAAACTATTTTATGTAAATGCTTTTGCTATGTGAATATTTGTTGTTAATAATAAATAATGTTATTTGTTTTACGTCCCACTGACTACTTTTACGGTTTTCAAAGATGCCTAAGTGCCAGAATTTAGTCCTGCAAGAGTTCTTTTACTTGTTAGAAAATCTACCGACACGAGGCTGACGTATTTGAGCACCGAACTGAGCTAGGCTCGAACCTGGCAAGTTTGCGTCAGAAGGCAAGTGCCTTAACCGTCTGAGCCACTCAGTACGGCAATATTAGTCTTTAATGTAATGAACAAAAGTATTGGGGGAATTTTTTTTGTGTGCCATGTCCGATGTGTTTTTTTTTTCTTAATCATGTATCAATATGTTTTATGAAGTGTAGTGGCGGAAGAAGTCCGATAAACAACAATGAAATGAGTGATTTATAAATGTTATAATATGAAGCCTGTTTTTAAAGTAGGCACCGTTTTTGAGTATAGCCGCTGTAGCACTTCGTTCGCTCAGTACGTACAGCTGTAGGCTGGCCACAAATGCCATTACAGAAGCATTCATCCATATTTACGTTTGTTTGTGCGTATTGAAAATGCCTCTGACAATGGTCCCGCCAAGTGTGAAGTATTACATAAAATCAGTTTCATGGTCCATATTGCACCATAGAAAGATCACGAAAAAAGAATTGGAATTTCTCCATCTGCAGATAGCCCTACAACATTCCTCCTCAGTTGAAGCTATAGGTGACAGCAAGGAGATTCCTGACACACCTATATCTCCCGCTCCTCCACCTCCTCAGGTGCAAGAGCAAGGAAGAACCCATCATCAATATTACACCAGACACAAGACTGAGAAAGAATGACAGGAGTTACTGTTCCAAAGGGAAGCAGGCTTAATAAGAATTGACAACTAGGAATTAGTAATATTTTCATCTGCATTAATAATAAGAGCCACACTGTGATATCTGGATTTCTTCATTTCAACAATTACTTATAAATTGTATAATTTGAATTTATAAATTGACCTTTTTTATGAATTATTAAGAAAAGAATATTCATTAGGACATATTCTCTATGGAATATTGTACAAGTGTTTCCTTAACGACTGCTTTTAATTGTAGAAATAATTTATATATTTTCTCTTGAGTTTTTTTGTTTGTTTTAAAGTTGTCAATCTTATGTTAATTTTAAGGACACTTCCTCTAAACCATTACTTCGTCAATTTGTGTATTTTTCATCTAAACAGTGTTATGTGGCTGAAGATGTTGATAATATATGAAACATGTACCACTTTTAACCATTAAGTTGCCTTAAGCAATCATTGTATCGACTAGGTGGAAAATAAATAAATACTTAGTTGTGAATCTGGAGTGTGAAGTACGCGCTGTGATTCGGTTTTTAAATGGAAGAGGCGTGAAAGCTGTTGAAATTCATCGGCAGATTAGTGAAGTGTATGGAGAAATGTACAAATGAATGGTAAGAAAATGGGTTAGAGCATTTAAAGAAGCGTGTACTGATGTCCACGACGAGAAGCGTCTGTCAATATTGAAGACTTGGTGCCGAAAGTTGATGCAAAGGTTCGAGAAAACTGATGCTTTCAGATTTTATCATTAAGCTGTGCGTTTTGCCTGAAATTTCAGTGTTCTTTATGAAATTGTGTCAGGATGCTTAGATTATCAGAAGTTGTGCTCACAAGGAAGTATTCTTTTGCTTCATGACAATGAGCCATCTCACACAGCTAATCAAACTTGAGACTTCATTGCTTCATTTGGTTCGGGACAATTTGATCATCCTCCGTATAGTCGTGACCTAGTGTCTAGTGACTACCATTTGTTCCTGCACCTGAAAAAGCATTTAGGAAGTCAACGCCAAGATGACGACGATGACTTAAAAAGGACCGCACGACAGTGGCTGGTACATCAGGCGGCAACTTACTGTGCGGATGGAATTCAGAAGCTGACTTCACTATATGACAAGTGCCTTAATACGCCTGCAATTTACATTGAGAAATTGTTTAAGGTACAGGCTTACGTGTAAAAAAAAAAGGAATTGTTTAAAAAATTGCATTACGTTTTTCCTATATCAAAACTATTTACTTAAAAAACATGCCTCATAATAATAAAAGAGTTGGGAAGTTCCTTAGAAAAATCTTGGGTCGAAAAATGTCGCAAAATGACCAGCTTACTTTCCAGTTGAGATGGAAGCAGGAATTGTATGAAACCATCGAAAAAATTACAGCGACGATGTGGAAAAGGAGACTGACCTCTAATGGACTCATTAAAAGCATGAATCAAGAGAAGTTTGGCCAATCAAATACTCCTTCTACGAGAAAAGTGGAAAACACAGGCAGGGTGGCTTAAACAGGTGTACAAGGACCTAGCAGAAGTGGGTGTGAGGGAGGAAGAGATTCTGGACAGAACAGAGTGAGGGATGCACCCGAAAAGCCACGGATCATCTTGGTGGAAGAGCGAGAAAGGAGAAGTTAAAGACTTAAGGATCTTAAACTTATGTTTTAATGGTGCACCTTTCAATACTATATTATGCAATGTTTACATGACATTTTTAATCTTGGAACTGAGGCATGAAAGAGTTGTGGCCAGGGATTTAAGGTCACATGCCCTTTCTGACACCACAGAATCATCAACTGAAAATCCCAGAAAATAATGAACTGAAGTTAATGTGGTTGGTTGAAGTGAAGGAAGAACTGATTTTTTGTTCGAGTGATTGCAGAAGTAATAAGATGAAGTAGTGAGGCAAGAGGACAACAGGTAACTTCTGTGATTTGTGTTTTGATATCTTGATGCCTGTGAAGTGCATTTGACAATGAAATATACAAATTTTATGATTATGTAGCTGTATGTAGGTTTAGTGCCTTATTCATTCCTGGAAGTTGCCAGCTTGACCAGTGCCTTGGGCTAATGTAGTGGCATTCAAATTTGGCGATGCAAGAATTGTTCTTATCTGAATCACAATGTGAGCACTGTATTCATAGTTCTAGCATAAATTATGTAATAGTCCAATATTTGTTTACCTTGATGTGAGAACCCGTTAGTTAATGTAGTAAAATGAAACGGCGTATGCCTTTTAGTGCCGGGATGTGTCCGAGGACTTTGGCTCTCCAGGTGCAGGTCTTTTGATTTGACGGATGTAGGCGACCTTCGCTTCGTGATGAGGATGAAATGATGATAAAGACGACACATGCACCCAGTCCCCGTCCAGGGGAATTAACGAATTATGTTTAAAGTTCTCGACCCTGCTGGGAATCGAACCTGGGACCCCTGTGACCAAAGGCCAGCACGCTAACCATTTAGCCATGGAGCTGGACAGTTAATGTGGTAATGTAGCTGGTATTAGTGAAAACAATATATCTCACACAGGTTGGTCACACTACACATTGCGTATTCTTAAATCGAGCACTTTCTAAACACTGTTTGTTGTGCGAGATTATATAGGCTCAGATATTCAGGAAATGTCATATTATTCTCCTGTCTTGTGTTTTAGCTGTTTGTTGGAATTATGCATGAATTCAATATTCTGAGCATATTTTGCTTAATTTTATATGGCATGTAAATGCATATGTTACCTGGTTTTACTTTTTAATTTTACTCTTAAATATAATAAAGAACAGGATAAAATTTAAGATAGAACAGTACATTTGATTTTTGACAAGGACCAAGAGAAGCAATCCTTGCATTAAGAATGATACTGGAAAGAAGAACAGAAAGGTGTTTATAGCATTCATTGACTTGGAAAATGATTTTGACCTGATAAACTGGGAACTATTGTTTAAATGTTCGAAGAAAGTAGGAATTGCCTGGAAAGACAGGAGGCTCATCTGGAAAATTTACAAGAACCGGTGTACAAATGTGGTGGTGAATGGATGTACAAGAATGGCAAGAATTAAGAAAGGAATGAGGCAGGGTTGTCCACTCTCACTCAATTTGTTTATTGAAGAAGCAACATGTGTTTTAAAGGAAAGGACTAAAAGAATCCACAGTATTAGATTTGCTTATATGACATTTCCATAGCAGCAGGAATTAAATAGAATGTTGACTGTTCTGTGTGATATATTGAAACATTAATAAGTTAAAAGAAAGTATAAAATGGTTCAACCTTTCAGTACTATTAAAATAAGAAATGTAAGTTTACATTCCTATTTAATTAAAATTAGTAGCGGTTTCGACCAGTATTTTTGGTCCTCATCAGCCGATCACAAATAAGTGAAAACAATGCACAGATAAATAAATTGCAAGGTATATGAATTCTATAGGTTGCTGATAGTGAAGCACTAAATTCTTTAGGGAGAACTGTATGTTGAAATATAGTCAATCACATGCAGTATAACACAATGTTATGAAAGTAGTCTAAAATCAAATATGTATTTATCAGCTGCAGTTTATAGACAGAAGAGGAGCTCGTCGGCTCTTATAACAATAGTTATTCAAATCAGGAACATTAGGCATAATGATTTTTAGGAGAAGAGTTTGGATGCTCAAACGTTACACTATTATAAAGAGCACTAATCCTCCAATCAGTTACAAGCTTGGAGACAGGGCTCCTAAAATTTACAAAGCTTCAAGAGAGCGTCATTGCTCCACACAATTAATTAGGAGACTACTCTCCAAAATTTACAAGATTCAAGCCTCTCCAAGGCACAATCTAACTGTCTTATTCGCTCAACAGTCTAAGTTACATTTAAATAGGAAATTAAAGAGTAGTAAACTTTAGCCATTCTACATGGCCTTAGTAAAAAAGTAAAGGTTAATGTTATTGGCCGTAAATCAAAATGTTAGGAGTCAAACACTTGCACTCCTTTGAAGTTCAATGGGCAATCTGAGACGAGGTCTCGAGATTTCTCGAGACTAACGCAGGCACTATTTCGAGAGCGTTGTCCCCGCATTGTGCGGCGAGCAGCGTGTCTTAGACCTACAGATAGTCGGAGCTGAATGTTGTTTGCGCCGAGTATGCGAACAGCCAACCACGGACCTTCTCCATTTCGTAAATACGTGTCTACAAGCGACTAGGGCATTCATTTCTGCCTAAGTCTATTTTGACGCAGTATTCTGGCAGTGTATGCTCTGGTAGGTACACGAATGAGTGGTATAAGTACAGAATCTGGCGGCTACTGTAGGTACACGTACCTGGATACTTTTTTTTCTAGTTGTTTTACGTCGCACCGACACAGATATGTCTTATGGCGACGATGGGATGGGAAAGGCCTAGGAATGGAAAGGAAGCGGCCGTGGCCTTAATTAAGGTACAGCCCCAGCATTTGCCTGGTGTGAAAATGTGAAAAAACGGAAAACCATCTTCAGGGCTGCCGACAGTGGGGTTCGAACCCACTGTTTCCCGATTACTGGATACTGGCCGCACTTAAGCGACTGCAGCTATCGAGTTCGGTACCTGGATACTAGAGACGTGCGTTATTCGAACTCGAGACGAGGCAAGATGCGCCTTACTGCATATGCAACTACCATTACGCATGAGTGGAATGTTTAGTCTAAAATGCTCGAGTTCGCTCCAATTCTTTTTGACAGGTAGGTGTGCGTCGTTATCAGACCCCACATTCAATAACATATGACCACTGGTTATGTTTACGATATTTGGGTGGCGAAGGAAATAATTCCTTACAATGTTACAGAGTTTTTGCGTCGAAATTAGGTACTTCGATATATGACGGTGCAATGTGAAATTGTGTCTAGTTGTACGGGGCAACTTGAAGACGATGTCCGAAACGCAACGCAAGTCGTGAATGTCGGTTATTTTGAAGAGATGTCACATAGCACAGCCCGCTATGTTGCTTGTTCAAAGGAAGTAAAATACGTCGGCAGAAATACTTCTGGGATGATCTGACACTTAAAAACACATAATATAAATGAAGAGGAATAGTCACAGAACACCTCCAGCCCGATCTGAATCACAAGAAGCTACCCTGTCGACAAAGATTGCGAGGCATCCAGGTAGCTTTACATCCTAAAAACAGTTATTAACAAATTATACGGGTTATTCAGCTGAAGAAGTCCACCTGAAATAACTCGTGAACAGTTTAAGATACTGGCATTCTGTCTTCACTTTCGTTAATGCTATTAAGGAGCTTATAGTTCAACATGCAGTTCTTTCCTAGGCTTTTGAAAAAAATTATCGTCACACACGTTTCTATATGAGAACTGCTGATGATAACTATCAAACTTACACTCGTAGTTACTGGTACGTCGCACAGCTTGCACCACAGGAGGATCGGTCTCGAGAGTCTCGAGATCTGCGACGTCAGTCTCAAGCGAGAGCGTTGCCCATCACTAATCGATGTGATCTTGCAGGCTGTGATGTGAAGTACTGATGGATGGCCATCACTGAGTCACATGTTATTTAAGAGGGGCGTTAGAGTACAGATAGCCAATGTTATCTTGCAGGCTGTGATGTGAAGTATTGATGGATGGCCATCACTGAGTCACATGTTATTTAAGAGGGGCGTTAGAGTACAGATAGCCAATGTTATCTTGCAGGCTGTGATGTGAAGTACTGATGGATGGCCATCACTGAGTCACATGTTATTTAAGAGGGGCGTTAGAGTACAGATAGCCAATGTGATCTTGCAGGCTGCGATGTGAAGTATTGATGGATGGCAATGCCTGAGACACGTATTATAAAAGAGGATGTTAGAGTATGGATGGTCGATGTGATCTTGCAGGTTCTGATGTCAAGTATTGATGGATGGCCATGAGTGAGAGACATGTTATCAAAGAGGGGCGTTAGAGTACAGATAGCCAATGTGATCTTGCGGGCTGTGATGTGAAGTATTGATGGATGGCCATCACTGAGTCACATGTTATCAAAGAGGGGCGTTAGAGTACAGACGGTCGATAGTATCTTGCAGGCTGCGATGTGAAGTATTGATGGATGGCAATGCCTGAGACACGTATTATAAAAGAGGATGTTAGAGTATGGATGGTCGATGTGATCTTGCAGGTTCTGATGTCAAGTATTGATGGATGGCCATGAGTGAGAGACATGTTATCAAAGAGGGGCGTTAGAGTACAGTTAGCCAATGTGATCTTGCGGGCTGTGATGTGAAGCATTGATGGATGGCCATGACTCAGACACTATTATCAAAGAGGGCGTTAGAGTACAGACGGTCGATGTGATCTTGCAGGCTGTGATGTGGAATACTTATGGATGGC
Source organism: Anabrus simplex (assembly GCF_040414725.1). Classification (NCBI taxonomy): domain Eukaryota; kingdom Metazoa; phylum Arthropoda; class Insecta; order Orthoptera; family Tettigoniidae; genus Anabrus; species Anabrus simplex. The sequence continues at coordinate 9,914,033 of NC_090275.1, read as the reverse complement.
CATGAGTGAGAGACATGTTATCAAAGAGGGACGTTAGAGTACAGACGGCCGATGTGATCTTGCAGGCTGTGATGAGAAGTATTGGTGGATGGCCATGACTCAGACACTATTATCAAAGAGGGCGTTAGAGTACAGACGGTCGATGTGATCTTGCAGGCTGTGATGTGAAGCACTGACGGATGATCATGACTGAGAGTCATTATCAAAGAGGGGCTTTAGAGTACAGACGGTCGATGTAATCTTGCAGGCTGTGATGTGAAGCATTGATGGATGACCATGACTGAGTCACATGCTATCAAAGAGCGGCGAAAGAGTACAGATAGCGAACGTGATCTTGCAGGCTGTGATGTGAAGTATTGTTGGGTGGCCATGACTGAGAGACATTATCAAAGAGGGGCTTTAGAATACAGATAGCCACTGTGATCTTGCAGACTGTGATGTGAAGTATTGTTGGATGGCCGTGACTGAGAGACATATAGAAGGCTGTTTGTATCAAAGTGACCTCATCTCATCACACTCTAGAGAACATTCTTTCATTCGTGGTAGTTTTATACGGCCTGAATCAGTTTCCCATTTTCGATGCCCTGAACTTTCGCTTCCAGATCAGATTCCATACGGATGTCTGTCGTAAACGACTTGTTAAATGCAAATAAATTAATCGTTATCCATTTGAGTGTAATTTATTGAAAGACATGTTTATGATCATTTAATTTTTGCAAAGGGAAATTTGGTACAATTTTTTCTGCTTGTTTGTGGGGCTTTCTTTTTACGAAAAAATCGGAAATCTTTCGCTGTTGATTTTTTACTCATTTTAAGTTCATTACCAAACTGAACTGATCGACACAAGCACCTGTAGTCAGCTAGGTGGACCTGACTGCAGTACATCCTTTTTAGAGGCCGCTAGAAACCGATTTCTTCGGTTTCGGATGCCGCGTCTGATGAACTATACTTGCAGGCCTGCTACTGTAGATAGCAAAGGCATAAGCTACATTCGCCGAATCGAACAAAAATAATCAATGTTTGGCATGCCACCTATGATATAAATTTAATTTCAATAAGTTCAGTTTCAGGTTAAGACAACATAGCCACGGTGAGATCATTGTCCGTAGAAACACCAAAGTCTTTTGCAACATCGCGCTCCTAAAGCCAGAGATGAATTGTTTCTTCATATGTTAAAGCTGATTACAATTTGAGAATATTTCTATAAAATTGGGGGGGGGGGGGGGGGGGGGGCGGAGCACTGCCTGCGCCACCATTTCCATACTATGGAGGGAATGTTCAGCTGCAAAGTGCAACCAGTATAACTATTGTCCGGGTTGGCATTTGCTTGTGACCTCCCTCGATCGCATCCCTGCACTTCTCCATTCAGACAGCCAATCAATCAATCAATAGTGATCTGTATTTAGGGCGGTCGCCCAGGTGGCAGATTCCCTATCTGTTGCTTTCCTAGCCTTTTCCGAAATGATTTCAAAGAAATTGGAAATTTATTGAACATCTCCCTTGGTAAGTTATTCCAATCCCTAACTCCCCTTCCTATAAATGAATATTTGCCCCAGTTTGTCCTCTTGAATTCCAACTTTATCTTCATATTGTGTTCTTTCCTACTTTTATAAACGCCATTCAAACTTATTCGTCTACTAATGTCATTCCACGCCATCTCTCCGCTGACAGCTCGGAACATACCACTTAGTCGAGCAGCTCTTCTTCTTTCTCTCAATTCTTCCCAACCCAAACATTGCAACATTTTTGTAACGCTACTCTTTTGTCGGAAATCACCCAGAACAAATCGAGCTGCTTTTCTTTGGATTTTTTTCCAGTTCTTGAATCAGGTAATCCTGGTGAGGGTCCCATACACTGGAACCATACTCTAGTTGGGGTCTTACCAGAGACTTATATGCCCTCTCCTTTACATCCTTACTACAACCCCTGAACACCCTCATAACCATGTGCAGAGATCGGTACCCTTTATTTACAATCCCCTAGGAGTTGGAAGGAAGCGGCCGTGGCCTTAATTAAGGTAAAGCCCCAGCATTTGCCTGGTGTGAAAATGGAAAACCATCTTCAGGGCTGCCGATAGTGGGATTCGAACCTACTATCTCCCGGATGCAAGCTCACAGCCGCGCGCCTCTACGCGCACGGCCAACTCGCCCGGTATTACAGTTTCAAGGTACGCTGTCTTGGCCAAATTAGCAAAGACGACAATGTTATCTTTCTACTTGATCTTGGAGATATCATGAAGTGGCAGCAACCATAACATTATGTGCGTACAGCGAATTCGAGGCACCATTATTATTATTATTATTATTAAGTAATTCCGTGTCCTCATTCCGAGGTGGTGCAGCTTTTTTCAGCACACCCGCAGTGGAGGCGAGCTACATATAGACTACAATTTTAGCCACATACCAACCAGTCATTCTTAAATTTCTGGCAGTACCGGGAATTGAACACACCTCCGAGGACGGCAGCTTATAGCGCTAACCATTTCACTACAAAGGTGAACATCATCATTATCATAAGGTGTGCGAGTCCAATCGCTGTGCACATTGTGTTAGCTACGCTTCATGTTTAGTTGTTTTCATTCTCTGTCGAGTTTTAGTTAAATGCTGTTTTATTGACTGCTCGTAATAATAATAATACGGCATATATTAAAGTTTTAACGAAAACGAACTGCTACCATAAATAAATTTCCCGACATGTTCTCTCCGTCATTATTGGGAGACTCATGGCCAGAAGAAAGATGGCGACACTGTGTCAAAGAGCTTTCCTCATCGCACGTAACGCACGTTCCTTGTGAGGTCGTAGAATAACAATCAAGAAGACAGAGAGAAAGTTTAACTGAATAAATTGTTTACCCTGAGTGAATATTGACTACGTCTTAACGAGACAATAACTTGTCGCCGATCCAGACAGAGAGGAATATCGCGTGTTTACAGTCGGCAACGAGGAGCTCCCAGGCAATTCCGGTTGGTGTACCAAAACTCTCCAACCAATGAAATTACGATGTCAATACTGGCTACATTTTAATCTTATAAAACAGATAACAACAGATATTTTATTCTGGAACTAACTTACTGCTTTTACACAGCCACCTATAGATTTGGCCATAATCGAGACAAAACATGTAGCCTACACTTCCAAATTACGTAGGAGATCAGCGCTGGAACGCAATTTCCTTTTTTCGTCAGTAACGCTGAGCTAAGGAATTGGAGCAGCCACACATTTTAAAATTTGTATACATTAATTATAACAAACTTATTTTTAATTTTAAGTAGTTATAATGTTCAGTATATTATGTTTATGCAGGTGCATAATTATATGCTTTGGCATAATAGCAGGCTTCATAGCCTGAGCCCCGCCATGTACAGAAAGACAGTAATAAATAAATAAATAAATAAATAAATAAATAAATAAGCATTTATCATGGTATCATTGATATCGGATTCAATGGCGTAGCCTCAAGGAATAAATCAAATTTTCCTATGAAAAACGATGAACACTAGAATGTTCAGGCAAGAATCCCTAATCTCTGGTATTAGACCTTTTAGTAACTTACGTGGCAAGAACCCCCCCCCCCCGTTGGGTGCGGAGGGGTTAAATTCACCCACCGTGTCTCTTGTCCACAAGAAGCGACTAAAAGGGAAAACCTCAGGGACTCCAAAGATGGGAGCGTGGGATTCTGGCATTACCTATTTTTTAAAATATAATTTACTCTACGTCGCATCGACACAGATAGGTCTTATGGTGACCATGAAATAGGAAAGGGCAATGAGAGGGAAGGAAGCGGCCGTGGCCTTAATTAAAATACAGCCCCATCATTTGCCTGGGATGAAAATGGGAAATGTTTTAAGGCTTTCGAACACTCCGATTGCAATTATGTTGGTCAGGTCGATAAATACATTTAAAATTGCGGATGTGTGTTGTGGAAATACTTATAGTTCTTCTGCAATCAGAGTTGCTATATTTAAGTGCGTTGTGCGCTAATGATGCCTGCTTTGATACTCAAGAACCGTACACCCAGCTACTACTGCCATGTCCACATTCCTTCTCTCCACTGCGTCGTCTAGAACTTTTCTACGATCGACGGTAAGTCAAGATCGTCTCAGTACAACAGTGAATTGGTCTCAGACACAAAATATATCAATTACCATGTTTTCGGACACGCTGATGACGAAAATAACATTCGGTTGTTTTTTTTCGCATCACCTAACATTGTTGACATACTTGTATCGCACCCTATAGCGGGACTGTTAGTTTCTGTCTCGGCAACTTTCATATTATACCTCTTGGTTTTATTGCTCTAAAGGAATGTCAAACCCCTCCAGTTGCCCATTCTGTTAATATGAAAGGAACATATGATAGTATGGAAACAATTCTTAAGGCTTTGAACTCTACAGAACACGAGAGGCAGATTTGTGCAGATCTAAACGTGATAGGTATGCTAACAGGATTCACTTTTCTTTCTCTGTGAGTAGGAGAGTAAGCACTATGAAATTAGAGAGTGGGTATCAAGAGAAAGTGTAGTATTAGGACAAAAACTGATAAAAATGTCCTATTTGTTGATGTCACCAAAATAATATTTTCCCCCTTTGCATATAAAACTGCCAACGGCCGCAGCCGTGTTGAAACACCGGATCCCGTGAGATCTCCGAAGTTAAGCAACATTGGGCGTGGTCAGGAGTTGGATGGGTTGCCACGCGCTGTTGGTGGGGGGTAAGGGAATGGAGGAGCGGAAAGGAACTGGCCACCCTACCGCACGTAAACTCCGGCTCAGGAATACCTCTGCGGAGGTTCGGACCTGCCTTCGGGCAGAATAACCCTTACGTTACCATATAAAACTGGGGTTGATGAAGAATGTTGTTAAGGCGATAGACAAATCAGGACGGGAATTTCAGAATTTAAGGGGGAAATTTCAAAAGCTGAGTGAGGCAAAACTAACGGAAGATAAACTATCTTTATAGTGCCACCTGATTCTGTATTTGAAGGGACTCTCGTTGGTGTTGAAAAAAAAAATGCGTAGCTTTCTTTTAAATCGGTTTGTGGGAAACTGTAGAACAGACAATTACAGACATATGGTGGCAGATTTGTCGAGGGTTCATAAGACACCGGGATACAACATGTTCCTCCATTCGCACTTGAATTTCTTTCCATCAAACCTTAGTGCGGTCAGTGAAAGGTCAGGGAAAGGTTCCATCAGGACTTATTAGAAATGGAAAGGCGATACAAAGGGAAAGCAGTTCAACATGCTTGCCGATTACTGCTGGCAACTTATCACAGATGTGTCGGAGCCATCTTATAGGCCCAAGTCTTTGAGGAAGAAATTTTATGGAGGTAAACATTTTTACTATATAAAGTCTTAATTAGATTATGGATGATTTTGGTTGAAATCACACCAAATATAATAATAGAAAATAATAGAAAACCGCAAATGAACAACAGTGAACTATATAGCCTATGCAGTATGTTGCGGGAAGTTCATTATGTCCTCTCAAATAACTGTTAGGTGGTAGAGGAAATCGAGCTTCAGATTCGAAATCAGCATATGCGAGTTCACATATTTTCGTTTCTGAGAACGAAAAAGTTTAAATTTGTTGTACTGTGTGTATGTTCAGTCCTCAGCCCTAAGGCTGGTTGTATCTTCAACAGCGCCATCAGCGAGGCATCACTGAAGAGGCGTACTAGGGAAATGAGGAGTGAGGTAGTTTCCCGTTGCTTTCCTCACCGAGCCAGAGTTGCTATTACATATCAGTCTGCCAAGCCCACTGAAATGCATACACCAACCGACCCTATGAGCAACATTTTCACACCATTCATAGCAGGGACTGGCTGCATTACTAGCATCGCTCATACCTCAGTCATTTTCATTTTGCCAAAGCCAAAGATAAGACAGAGACAGATCAATGAAAGTAACAAAATTGCTCTAGCCTATACCAGAAGACATAGTGCAGTGGAAACACTAGATCCTGCCAGCAAAGGCATTGTACTGTGTAATCAAGCTATGTTTCATGTTCGCCGTGAGATAACCAGTTCCATTGATTTCAATGACAGGAGTTCAGTACGCCGCAACTCTTTCGCTGTATACCAGCGGAATCAAATATATATCCGCGGCTTCAACTCATAGGCTAAAATGGAAAATTAAGTTATGGTATCATGTGTCCACAATGCAATATGCGTATTTTTATCTACTATGCTAGGGAAAGATACGTATAGTGTTGCATTGTATTCAGTAACTTCTGTTATCGTAAGAGTAGTTCCCCAGGGGAATTTAAAAATCTCAGCGCCTATGCAACTCCTTGCCAATCATCTGTGCTGGATAATTGCGAATGACTTACGAGTTTTACTCTGACGTGATAAGCTCACTAACGTTTTCGTTGCTTGAGGATGGAAAGCCTCCAAATTACTCTGCGGTTTCCTGGCAAGTCTGCAAATAAAACTTTCTCCTCCGCAAATACGCGCTAATGCATAGTAGGAGCTGATTCATCGTGGCCTGCCTATACTCTCGCGCATTTCTTTACAGTTCTGACCTTCAGCCAATGAACTAAATGCCTCTATACGTTTCGACATGAATATCTTATGGCTGCCTCACCCGAAAATTTGTATAACGTAAGGCGGCAAAATGTGTACCGTCAGTGACGTCACATTAGGCCTTGGTCGCCAAAGATGCTGCGGCTTCCTGTCCGACAGTGTAGATTCTATCACATCAACAACGCGATCTAAGGCATTTGATAGGGTAGATCATGGGAGACTACTGGCAAAAAGGGACTAGACAAAAGAGTGACTGAATGGGTTGCTATATTTCTAGAAAATAGAACTCAGAGAATTAGAGTAGGCGAAGCTTTATCTGTCCCTGTAATAATTAAGAGGGGAATTCCTCAAGGCAGTGTTATTGGACCTTTATGTTTTCTTATATATATATATATATATAAATGATATGAATAAAGAAGTGGAATCAGAGATAAGGCTTTTCGCAGATGATGTTATTCTGTATAGAGTAGGTAACTGCAAAATGACCTGGATAATGTTGTAACATGGACAGTAGGCAATGGTATGATGATAAATGGGGTTAAGGTTGTGAATTTCACAAATAGGAAAAGTCCTCTCAGTTTTAATTACTGCGTTGATGGGGTGAAAGTTCATTTTTGGGGATCATTGTAAGTATCTAGGTCTTAATATAAGGAAAGATCTTCATTGGGGTAATCCCCCTGTGTGTGGGGGCGGTAGAATAACACCCACGGTATCCCCTGTCTGTCGTAAGAGGCGACTAAAAGGGGCCTCAGGGGCTTTGAACTTTGGAGCGTGGGTTGGCGACCACGGGGCCCTCAGCTCAGTCCTGGCATTGCTTCCACTTACGTGTGCCAGGCTCCTCACTTTCATCTCTCCTATCCGACCTACCTTGTCAACTCTTGTTCTTTTCAGACCCCGATGGTATTACGTATGGAGGCCTAGAGAGTCTTTCATTTTCACGCCCTTCGTGGCCCTTGTCTTCCTTTGGCCGATACCTTCATTTTTCGAGGTGTCGGATCCCCTCTGATTAGTGTTATGCAGAGGATGTTTGCCTACGTGTACTTCCTCTTAAAACAATAATCACCACCACCCGTCACCTCATTGGGGTAATCACACAAATGGGATTGTAAATAAAGAGTACAGATATCTGTAAATGATTATGAAGGTATTGAGGGGTTGTAGTGAGGATGTAAATGAGAGGGCATATAAGTCTCTGGCAAGACCCCAACTAGAGCATGGTTCAAGCACATGGGACCCTCACCAGGATTACTAGATTCAAGAACTGGAAAAAATCCAAAGAAAAGCAGCTCGATTTGTTCTGGTGATTTCCGACAAAAGAGTAGCGTTACAAAAATGTTGCAAAGTTTGGGATGGGAAGACTTGGGAGAAAGGAGACGAGCTGCTCGACTAAGTGGTATGTTCCGGGCTGTCAGTGGACAGATGGCGTGGGATGACATTAGTATACGAATGAGTGGCGAAGCGTGCTAGTATCCACTGTTACCACTGAAAATATAAACATCTATTACTCTTTAGTATTAATATTTGATATATTTGTTTCTTCGTCGGGACGTGTCACGAGAACTCTATTACAGTAGATAGGCACCGACAAAGCTGAGAGAGAGAGAGGCCAGTCAGTAGATACACGTTGTATCTCTTCTAACAGCTAGGAGAGTATTTAGCCCCTCTCCCTCCGACACTCAGATGTATCCTGCTGCGTTCTCTCGGCATGTTACCACAATGCAAAAGGTAACGAATACTTAACGTTGGTGCTGAGCAGTTCTGTCCGTTCTTTCCACAACGCTCAAAAGAGCACTGTTACAATTTGTGTTAATTATTGTTTACGATATAGTTCGACGTGACTTTTTTTTGTTAAAGTGTGAATTTATATTTAATTTGTCTTTGGTAAAGAAAGCATATAGCACTGCACAACATGTGAGTGCTGTCACTTCGACCTCGAAAATAAGTGTGTTGATGGGCCCAGAATGTTCATGTATAATAGAAACTTTAATGAACACACCAATTTCCTTTAGGAAAACATAATTCAAAAAGTTAGACCCACGCCTTCTCTTAAGAATTCAATCAAGGAATCGAAAAGAACAGTGCGATATTTTCATGACTCGTGGTACAGAGATCTGCATTGGTTATTTGGTTATGCAAAAATGAATAAACTGTATTGTTGGCCGTGTGTTGCATTTTCCTCAGGAATGAATGTTTGGAAATACGACGGTATGGAGAATTTATATAGTTTCTGAGTTTGAAAGAGACGCTATGAGGTGTTGCCGATATGGTTCAGTTCGGAAGGTCCAGAATAGAGTACAGCTTACAGAAAGAAGGTGCGAGCGACAATCTACTCTCAAGGAGGAGTGTGGTCACACTTTTCAAAACGTCACGCGTCGCCACTGATACGAATAAGTTTGAGTAGTGTTTATAAAAGTAGGAAATATCACAATATGAAGATAAAGTTGGAATCCAAGAGGACAAATTGGGGCAAATATTCTCTTATAGGAAGGGGAGTTAGGGATTGGAATAACTAACCAAGGGTGATGTTCAATGAATTTTCAATTTCTTTGCAATCATTTAAGGAAAGACTAGGAAAACAACAGATAAGTAATCTGCCACCTGGGCGACTGCAGATCAGTGGTGATTGAATGTTTACTTCCATCGTCGTCTAAAGGATCGACGAAATCATTACGGATATCAGGCTGAGACCTATACGATTGTAGTAAAATATGTTCATCACTATCGAGGGAATCGATTTCAAGTTCTCTTAACTCAAAGTGCAAATTACAAGAAATGAATTTCATTTTAAGCCCGTGTTGTCAACAGTATAACCTTTAATATTCTCAGTCAGAAATGTCACCTTTACAATACCAGTAATTCTTCAAGAAGTACCGGTATGTTAATTCACGATATTTTATATTAATAATATCCTTGTTATATTTTAACTTGTCTTTTGCCTATCAGCTGATGATGTCCATAATGTGGACGAAACATGTCCTGAATTAACATATTTATGTTGTCTTGAAGAATAAATAACACTTGGTATTGTAAAGATGGAATGTTTGATTAACTCGGCATCGGGCGCGTGGTGAGGGAATTCTTTGATTTCGTCATGTCCCGCTGCGCGATGGTTTTGGGCACGTATCTATCCTAGGAATTCCAAGTTCATTATCTTCCGCATCAATCTGCAACAGTTGCTTGTTGGTGAAAGTTCGCTGTTTTCGTCTGCGGTGCATTGTTGTAATCCTTGCAGTTCAGAGAGATTTTCCCTCATCTTGCGCCTTGTTATGTTCGTATTTCTAGCGTTGTTGAATATATTGACCAAGTACAGTATATTGAACTATGGTTGACGAGACTGCACGCAGTGTTACAATGGAGTGATGAACAGGAAGGAAGGAGCAGGTGAAGATTCACATGATATACAATTGACAGTTCCAGTGATAATGTTGAACGAATTTAACAAAATTGCGAAAGTGAGTATTCGGCAATTGAAATAGTAGCTGTTGTTGCAAAATCTGAATAAGAGGTACAATATAGACCCATACAGGAGTTACATCGTGGGATGTACATAACAGAACACGACTCGTAAAACTAGTCACAGTAATCTCGTGCCAGAGGACAAGCACGGCAATGGAACATGACATTTATTCTTCCCTGAAGACACTATAAAACAAACTGTGCATTATACGAATCTCAAATTTTTGGCACAAAGGACTGAAAGAATCACACGTGAAAGAGATGTTTGTGATACTGACAAGGCGCAATACCCTAGATTTGTAACTAATATATTGTAAAGCTACAATCATTTTTATGTAAATAAATAGAGAAAGCTTTAATTAACCAATCAAATCTAAAAATGTACTATAAAGATAATTTTCTTCCTTTATTTCATGGATGAGGGAAAATGTCACCACGCCCTCGCTTCCCTTCCTAGTAACCTCGTGCCCAGTGCAAGGTTAAGAATCGTAAAGACTACAAAGTACAAAGGTACATGAAAGTTATGACATGTAACAAACGTACATGTTTTTAAAAACCAACGTGGCTACAAAGAAATAAAGTTTCATTAACCGCGGAGCTGTATGCTATATCAGTGGCCACTGGTGCACGAGCTGAGAGAATACGGAGAGTGTAGGCTAGGGGCTGCGAACACTCAGTGCCTCGCTGTACGGTTAGTTTACAAGAGTAAGGTTCAATTGATATAGATTGCGTTAAAGTTATGCTTCTATAAGCTGTAGTTAATTTTATGTTTGTCATCGCTAGGTTTTATACAGTTTATTTGAGTGGGGCCAATTTTCTTTCCTGCAGCAGGACTGTATCATGTTAGCCCGTTCGGGAAGGAAGAGAGCAAGTCTTCGCCAAGGAAGGTCGGAAAGTGAGCATGCTGGAACCAATGCCAGAGTCGCACTTCCGAGAGCCTGGAGGGGGAAGAAAAGTAGGTCGATATATTCTTTGTCTTTTTCACTCTGAGACAAATGGTTATTGTAGACTTCACTGAAATGACAGAAGCAACTAACCACGTGGAGCGAGATAGAAAGGCGGCATGTGTGCCTTGATTTTCACTGGAATGTGGCAGTAGAGCAGATAATTCAATTACAACTCGTGAGTCATTTGCAGCTGCTCCAATATTGCTCACGTGTTGCGTAACACATCACGATACAACTCAGCATTATTCTCTTTCTTAGCATCGCCAGACATTCCTTGTCCGTTTGTTAAGTCTTCAGTCCGAATCAAGTTCCTTCCAGAAACTTGACTGAGACAAGAGGATGCACTATCTCCTCTTCAATTCAACATTGCACTGGAGAAGATTATCAGGAAATTAGCTCTTGTACCTGCTGGCATCATACTGGGGAGACAACATGAAGTCCTTGCATATGCGGATGATATTGTTCTTATTGGCCGCAATGAATTAGAAATTAGGCAGTTATTTGTGGAACTACAGTAGAGGAAATGGCAGCAAAAATTGGCTTACAGGTGAATGATAAAAAGACGCATTACATGGTTGTACAGAGACCGAATCATGAGGAGGTTGACAGATTGCCTTTGAAGATTGGGAAATATATATTTAAAGAGTAGAGGACTTTAAATTCCTTGGTGTATTATCTCCCGGATGCATTTTTTTAAAGTTAAACAATACAATAATTCGACCAGTACTTGGTTCGATCCTGTCTCCCAAACCTGGCAGAATGATCTAATTATGAGAGTTACACCCTCTCTCAACAACACTCTGTAATGGGTGTGATAGAATCCAACAGACTGGGCTGGGCTGAGGATGCAGGATAACAGAGCACCAATAGATCTATACAAGGAACCTTTTAACGGGAAAGACCTTCAGGAAGACCCCGAAGGACCTGGAAGAAGGAGATCAACAAGGTATGCCGGACCCTTCAAATTGATAACCGGGAAGAGCAGGCTCAAGATCGAAAAGGATGGAAGAGGATTGTGAGATCGGCACGGGAACTTCACGTCCCTCAGCACCCTACGGAGCGAGTGATTGTTGTTATTATTATTATTATTATTATTATTATTATTATTATTATTATTATTATTATTATTATTATTATTATTATAACGAATAATGTAGGTCCACTTAGCAACACAATACGAAAGTTCGTTACGAAATCTACACTGAGATTACATAAAGTACTCGTGCCTTTGTTTCCGGGGAAGGTTCGAAGTCTTCACTACCGTTGCATAATATCAGCGAATCTCAGTGACGAAGAAAAAGGATGTTCATTTTATGTAATAGTTCGCTGTACTCTTTATACAAGGAACAGTGACCTCGTTAAACTCTCCCAGGATTTTCTTCAACACATCACATACAAGGAAACATTCACCCATATAAGCCGGCCCCGTTTCTCTGTGGGTCGTGGCGGTAGAATAACACCCACGGCATCCGTCGTAAGAGGCGACTTAAAGGGTCCCTAGGGCGTTCTTAACTTGGGAGCACTGGTTGGCGACCACGGGGCCCTCACCTGAGTCCTAAAATGTCTTCCGCGTAGAGGCGCGCGGCTGTGAGCTTGCATCCGGGAGATAGTAGGTTCGAATCCCACTATCGGCAGCCCTGAAGATGGTTTTCCGCTTTTTCCCATTTTCACACCAGGCAAATGCTGGGGCTGTACCTTAATCAAGGCCACGGCCGCTTCCTTCCAACTCCTAGGCCTTTCCTATCCCATCGTCGCCATAAGACCTATCTGTGTCGGTGCGACGTAAAGCCCCTAGCAAAAGAAAAATGTCTTCCACTTGTGTCAGGCTCCTCACTTACATCTATCATATCCGACCTCCCTTGGTCAATTCTTGTTTTTAAAAAGGAAGATGTAAATCGTGTTTTTAAGATTGTGGGAATAATAAAGGACAACACCTGTGTTAGTAGCAGACGAGTTAGATATAGCATTAGTCACCAACGGTGTTAGAGCACTCGAGGTCTAGGGAGTCTTTCATTTCACGCCGTTCGTGACCCTTCACTTTATTTGGTCGATACCTTCATTTTTCGAAGTATCGGACTACTTCCATTTTCTTCCTTTGATTAGTGTTAATAGAGGATTGTTGCCTAGTTATTCTTCTCAGAACAATAATCACCACCAACACCACCATCTTACCCGGAGATCCTGGGTTTGATTCCGGACCAGGAGAGCGATTTTCACCGGTTGAAGGTCCACTCAGCCTGCGTGAATACAAATGAGGAGCTATCTAAGGGTGAGAGAGCGATCCCGGTCTAGAAAGCCAAGAATAACGACCGAGAGGATTCTCTGAGCAGTGGTCGCTCGGTAGGCCAAGGCACATCAAGGGTACAGGTTCTCAAGTACAATACATCTTCTTTGCATTTTTCCTATTTTTGCCTTCTTGGAATGTTTCCTCTATTTCATTGGATCCAAAGGGTCCTGGGTGCTGAGTGTTGTGAGCCGCGTGTCATTTCTCATCCGGTCAGCCAGTGTGTTTGAGGTCGCCCTCGAGGCCGGCCACCCTCCACGTTCAGTTTTGAAGGGTAGTCTTTGCAACTGAGGGCTCATTGCTACGGAGTACTTGCTCGTACCATCGCCGGCGTGATTCACGCCTTTTCTCTGAATTTCTTCCGCAAATCATCATTCCTGATTTACGACGTGAAGGCGTCCAGGAGAAAATGCAGCAATGGAAAGAACAGCTTTATGAATTTAGCCTTCGACTCAATCTTAGGACGACAGAGTAAGTTATATCGAGTTTGGCACACAAACTGATGATACCAGCAGCAGTATTGAAGAAAGTGCAGCCTAGGCTCCTTCATACGATGACAGCCTTCCAGATGTCCGCGACAGAGTTAACGCCAGGTGCATGAAATGGCACCAGGCGACTTTAGTCCACTGTGATCATCGGATACCCCTATACTTGAAATGAAAGGTGCGCCCAGTCGCTCTCTACGTATTGAAGTGCTGGCCAGCAGCAGGAAAGGATGAACAGGCTCCACAAGATATGGAAGTGAAAATGCTGCGATGGAGTTTTTGGCCATACTCCTTGGCACGTAAGCCTATACACTAAGGGCACAACCTTACTCTTTCTCCCCTGTTAATACTGAAGGTAGTTATTTTCTAACTGTTGGGTTCGATTCAGTGTTGCTAACCACACAGTTGGCACTCAACAGTCATGGTTTATTTCCTGACTTGTGAGAATTACGTATTGCACTGCCGTATCGTTAAAATCACTAGTGTTACATTTTCTGGTATAATTAAAGCATATTTTCTTTTCCTGTGGGATTGCAAAATCTATTTGGCTAATACCAGGTCGGTAGAATTGTGGCAAGTTCGAATAATGCATTTAAAAACATAGCTGGTGTGAAATGACATAGCATTTTATTAATTACGGTCTTATTTCGTCCAATACTTACGTATAGAATTCGATTAGAATGTCTAAGAAGGAAGGAAAATCTGCAGGAACTCCTCCGAAAAGGAAAGCAACATTACCTCCTCTATAAAGATCAGCTCAGTTCTAATGGAAGGAAATTTCGTTTTCAAACTCACTTAACCTCTGCTTGTCTTGTAACAAGTGTGGTACGGTTTGTAGGCTTAGCCTTTGTGTGACTTACGGCATATGTACATGTGATATATTTGTTTGTGTGTATCATTACAGTGTCGTTTCTCTTCAGTCCGACAAGTAAGTGCAAATTTCAAGGAGGGAGATGTATTATTTACACCGCGCAAACAACGAAGAATGCGGCTGTAATAGTGCGCATATCAAAATAAATTTATAAATATTTAACATTAAATTGAGTGTGTGGGGGTATTTCCTTAATTCCTCATTAAGCTTGAAAACCGAATTAATTATGAATATCTTGATTGATCATGTATTATAATTTGCTTCGGTATGGGAACCTCTATTATTGATACATTAAGGTTAGTTTGTTGATGGTTTTGTCTCGTGATTTTAATATGTGACTAGTGAAGTTGGCAGCAGCGATATTTGTATATCCTTACGTGACGAGCAGTTTACAACTGGATAACCATCCTCTCTTAGTACCAAGCTAATACGGAGAAAGATGGAAGAGATTTGATATTTTGAAGAATGAAGGTAGAAGCAAAATAAAGGTAATGACCACAAAGGCCAGCTTATAGCCCGTCGAGGTAAGTTTTCTCTGTGGTCTGTTCGACACTCCATGTCGTACGATGTCGGCGTGTGAAAGATTTCTGGTGACATGTCTGGTGTTTGCCCAGCCATAGATCACATATCTGCCATCTGGTAGAGTACAATGGAAGTTTGAAATTGACATGCAGGCAGTCTAGATAGCGCCTGCACGGTCGCTGAGGCAGGCCCGATAGGTGCATGGCATAAGCAAACAGCCGGCTACTTGTTACTGCCCCAGCTTACATAGCACCTTCTTCGCGTGGTACTGCGGTACGTTCCCGCTATGTTATATTATTAGGATACCGTAATGGATTTTCCTTCACTAATCCATTAAAGATTACTCGAAAATTAGGCACACATTCCTCAAGTTAGCAGGTTCACAGAACAATGAACGACCTGGGTACGCGAGTCACGTCACGGCGATACGGCAGGTTTACTCACGTCAGCGGTATTGTGTAACTCGCAAAATGACGATCTCTTTTCCTGGAACTGTGAACTTTCACCCTCCTCCCCGCTTTATGACAGCCTGCACTGCAGTACAATGAAAAGTGCCATTGCTAGATCTATAAGGATGGGGAGGCCTTCAAACACTGTTTGTCTGTTTGAAACTTGTATGTAAGTTTGTATGCTGTCATGAACAATCGAAAGAATGTACATTGCAAGGCAACATACCGTTCCATAGAAATAAAATAAAACTTAAAAACCCTGACATCTCCCTCATTCATATCCTATTCAAACATCTTCCCCTACCAACCCGCGTCTCCCGGTCAGAGAAAGGGCATAACTTTATACATGACCCGCCTCACCCCTTCGGGTGAGGAATGAAAGTCTTCAACAACGTTGAAATCCTATTGTCTTCTAAGATTCATCAGCAGGCTGGACCCAGTGTTGCCAAATATTTATATTTGGAATTCACATCACATTGTTAAAATTTCCCTCTTGTACCTCATTTTCCCCACATGTTTGATACCAAACTAGCTTCTCGCTGCAACAACTGCGGCAACTTCAATCAACTCTACGACAACAAGAGGTTCGTCTCCATGGCGACCACACCCTACCCCCTCTGTTCATCTAGGCAGGCTGTAAATGGACGTCCCTGCGCTAGCTGTCAGAGGACTTATTTTAATATTGCCACTATAGGCGAGACGGGGTGAATAGTGCCGTGTGCTGTGATGCCGTGAGTCCCCGCGTCATAACATCAACTACCAGTCATCTAACCGATTGGACTCCTCCAAGGGGAGCCGATAAAGAGCCTGTGTTAGGTTAGGTTAGCGTTCGTACACAGGGTTAGGTTAACACGTCATAATGACGTTTAAACCTCGTCTGCAAGTCACCTAACCGATATGTGGCTCCTCCAAAGGGATCCGTGATGTTAGCGTTACCCTCGTACGTAAGGTATGACGACATAACCTCATCTAGGAGTAAAAACACTCCAGGTTGGCCGGTGAGGTTAGCATTGCCCTCGTTCGTATGGGCATGACGCCATAACCTCACCTAGAGGTCAAAAGCACTCCGTATCATTCCCCCACCAATTAGGCCCCTCCAATGGAGTCTGTGAATGGCACGGGAAAATATATAAATAATATCCTTTTACTGTCGGATTTTTAAAAGTTCCCTTAAATAACAATAGTGACACATAGGTAGAATAATTCCCTTTTTTTTAAGAATTTGTTTTACGTCGCACCGACACAGATAGGTCTTATGGCGACGATGGGATAAGAAAGGCCTAGAAGTGGGAAGGAAGTGGCCTGGCCTTAATCAAGGTACAGCCTGCTCTGAAAATGGGAAATCAAGGAAAACCATCTTCACGGCTGCCGACAGTGTGGTTCGAATCCACTATCTTCCGGATGCAAGCTCACATCTGCGCACCCCTAACGGGACGGCCCACTCGCCCGGTGGGAATAATTTGAAATGAAGTTGAAATAAATAAAAGTTTCACGCGTTAACTGGTGGTGGTTACTAGGCTACCACCCCCTCTCAACGGAGCTGTATCGAGGTCAAGTAGGATGCGTATCAGGTGACTGGAATTGTCCAAATAATTTATCGAGTCATTATGCGTTTGAAAATTTATTGCTGATATTCTATATCTTAACCTTCAACCAGTGTGGTGTGCGCGACTTTTGCATATTTTCCTCCATAAATCCTCAGTTTCTAGTGGATTCCTACCCCTTAACTTTTCCTGAAGACCAGTTGATAGCACCGCACGGTTATTTGTCTGAGAGGCCCGGCTCTCTTCTCTGAAATGCGGGCAGCTTACAGAACAGGCGTACGTGACAGTCAAGCGAGAGAGCGAACATTCCTGCTCCGCCACACGTGATATGCCAGTGTTTGAAAATGGCAGTTGGGTTCTTCTTATAGTCCGGATACCGTTACAGAATTCGAAGATGACAAGTAAGAATATCGTGGAGGTCTGAAACTTGTAATTATCGAAAACAAATCCTTGTTAACAAAAATATTCGGTTTGCTCAGCTAGCACCATTTGATACTGCCTACATGAACTTCCGCTTCCGTGCACCTGGTTCGCATCGTCTAATTTAAAAAGGCAAGCCTTCTTCAAGAAAGAACTACGTAGCTATACTCGACAGAATAACAGTCAGTAAAACAAATGCCCACACAGCTTATACATCCTAATACAGGGACACTCATTTACTCCATATATATAGATGAAACATCCAACGAGGGACTGGACGAACTGAATGGCGCACGACCAGCATGAGGTGTATCAATGTGATTGTGTCTACAGCCGAAAAGCTGAAAAGGAACGGTCAGAGTATGTGTGATGCCTGCCAATCATGTGGTCAGCTGGACACTCTGGAACATCGTGTGGCAATGTAGCAGTGATATGGAGATGGGCACTCAATTCTATCAGTAGGATTAGTAACGGTAGGATAGACCAGACGTCATCACGTAGTTGCTGTAGGGAGCCGGCGTTACTTGCTCCGCTGCGGACGGCTGTCAGTCACGTGACAAGAGAGCAACAGACAGGCGGGTTGCATACCGTGGCGGTAGTGTACTTGCTCCGCTGCGGACGGCTGTCAGTCATGTGACAAGAGAGCAACAGACAGGCGGGTTGCATACCGTGGCGGTAGTGTACTTGCTCCGCTGCGGACGGCTGTCAGTCACGTGACAAGAGAGCAGCAGACAGGCGGGTTGCATACCGTGGCGGTAGTCTACTTGCTCCGCTCCGGACGGCTGTCAGTCACGTGACAAGAGAGCAGCAGACAAGCGGGTTGCATACCGTGGCGGTAGTGTACTTGCTCCGCTGCGGACGGCTGTCAGTCATGTGACAAGAGAGCAGCAGACAGGCGGGTTGCATACCGTGGCGGTAGTGTACTTGCTCCGCTGCGGACGACTGTCAGTCACGTGACAAGAGAGCAGCAGACAGGCGGGTTGCATACCGTGGCGGTAGTCTACTTGCTCCGCTGCGGACGGCTGTCAGTCATGTGACAAGAGAGCAACAGACAGGCGGGTTGCATACCGTGGCGGTAGTGTACTTGCTCCGCTGCGGACGGCTGTCAGTCACGTGACAAGAGAGCAGCAGACAGGCGGGTTGCATACCGTGGCGGTAGTGTACTTGCTCCGCTGCGGACGGCTGTCAGTCACGTGACAAGAGAGCAGCAGACAGGCGGGTTGCATACCGTGGCGGTAGTGTACTTGCTTCGCTCCGGACGGCTGTCAGTCATGTGACAAGAGAGCAACAGACAGGCCGGTTGCATACCGTGGCGGTAGTCTACTTGCTCCGCTCCGGACGGCTGTCAGTCACGTGACAAGAGAGCAGCAGACAGGCGGGTTGCATACCGTGGCGGTAGTCTACTTGCTCCGCTCCGGACGGCTGTCAGTCACGTGACAAGAGAGCAGCAGACAGGCGGGTTGCATACCGTGGCGGTAGTCTACTTGCTCCGCTCCGGACGGCTGTCAGTCACGTGACAAGAGAGCAGCAGACAGGCGGGTTGCATACCGTGGCGGTAGTCTACTTGCTCCGCTCCGGACGGCTGTCAGTCACGTGACAAGAGAGCAGCAGACAGGCCGGTTGCATACCGTGGCGGTAGTCTACTTGCTCCGCTCCGGACGGCTGTCAGTCACGTGACAAGAGAGCAGCAGACAGGCGGGTTGCATACCGTGGCGGTAGTCTACTTGCTCCGCTCCGGACGGCTGTCAGTCACGTGACAAGAGAGCAGCAGACAGGCCGGTTGCATACCGTGGCGGTAGTCTACTTGCTCCGCTCCGGACGGCTGTCAGTCACGTGACAAGAGAGCAGCAGACAGGCGGGTTGCATACCGTGGCGGTAGTGTACTTGCTCCGCTGCGGACGGCTGTCAGTCATGTGACAAGAGAGCAGCAGACAGGCGGGTTGCATACCGTGGCGGTAGTGTACTTGCTCCGCTGCGGACGACTGTCAGTCACGTGACAAGAGAGCAGCAGACAGGCGGGTTGCATACCGTGGCGGTAGTGTACTTGCTCCGCTGCGGACGGCTGTCAGTCACGTGACAAGAGAGCAGCAGACAGGCGGGTTGCATACCGTGGCGGTAGTGTACTTGCTCCGCTGCGGACGGCTGTCAGTCACGTGACAAGAGAGCAGCAGACAGGCGGGTTGCATACCGTGGCGGTAGTGTACTTGCTTCGCTCCGGACGGCTGTCAGTCATGTGACAAGAGAGCAACAGACAGGCCGGTTGCATACCGTGGCGGTAGTCTACTTGCTCCGCTCCGGACGGCTGTCAGTCACGTGACAAGAGAGCAGCAGACAGGCGGGTTGCATACCGTGGCGGTAGTCTACTTGCTCCGCTCCGGACGGCTGTCAGTCACGTGACAAGAGAGCAGCAGACAGGCGGGTTGCATACCGTGGCGGTAGTCTACTTGCTCCGCTCCGGACGGCTGTCAGTCACGTGACAAGAGAGCAGCAGACAGGCGGGTTGCATACCGTGGCGGTAGTCTACTTGCTCCGCTCCGGACGGCTGTCAGTCACGTGACAAGAGAGCAGCAGACAGGCCGGTTGCATACCGTGGCGGTAGTCTACTTGCTCCGCTCCGGACGGCTGTCAGTCACGTGACAAGAGAGCAGCAGACAGGCGGGTTGCATACCGTGGCGGTAGTCTACTTGCTCCGCTCCGGACGGCTGTCAGTCACGTGACAAGAGAGCAGCAGACAGGCCGGTTGCATACCGTGGCGGTAGTCTACTTGCTCCGCTCCGGACGGCTGTCAGTCACGTGACAAGAGAGCAGCAGACAGGCCGGTTGCATACCGTGGCGGTAGTCTACTTGCTCCGCTCCGGACGGCTGTCAGTCACGTGACAAGAGAGCAGCAGACAGGCCGGTTGCATACCGTGGCGGTAGTCTACTTGCTCCGCTCCGGACGGCTGTCAGTCACGTGACAAGAGAGCAGCAGACAGGCCGGTTGCATACCGTGGCGGTAGTCTACTTGCTCCGCTCCGGACGGCTGTCAGTCACGTGACAAGAGAGCAGCAGACAGGCCGGTTGCATACCGTGGCGGTAGTCTACTTGCTCCGCTCCGGACGGCTGTCAGTCACGTGACAAGAGAGCAGCAGACAAGCGGGTTGCATACCATGGCGGTAGTGTACTTGCTCCGCTGCGGACGGCTGTCAGTCACGTGACAAGAGAGCAGCAGACAAGCGGGTTGCATACCGTGGCGGTAGTGTACTTGCTCCGCTGCGGACGGCTGTCAGTCACGTGACAAGAGAACAACAGACAGGCGGGTTGCTTACCGTGGCGGTAGTGTACTTGCTCCGCTCCGGACGGCTGTCAGTCATGTGACAAGAGAGCAGCAGACAGGCGGGTTGCATACCGTGGCGGTAGTCTACTTGCTCCGCTCCGGACGGCTGTCAGTCACGTGACAAGAGAGCAGTAGACAGGCGGGTTGCATACCGTGGCGGTAGTCTACTTGCTCCGCTCCGGACGGCTGTCAGTCACGTGACAAGAGAGCAGCAGACAGGCGGGTTGCATACCGTGGCGGTAGTCTACTTGCTCCGCTCCGGACGGCTGTCAGTCACGTGACAAGAGAGCAGCAGACAGGCGGGTTGCATACCGTGGCGGTAGTCTACTTGCTCCGCTCCGGACGGCTGTCAGTCACGTGACAAGAGAGCAGCAGACAGGCGGGTTGCATACCGTGGCGGTAGTCTACTTGCTCCGCTCCGGACGGCTGTCAGTCACGTGACAAGAGAGCAGCAGACAGGCCGGTTGCATACCGTGGCGGTAGTCTACTTGCTCCGCTCCGGACGGCTGTCAGTCACGTGACAAGAGAGCAGCAGACAGGCGGGTTGCATACCGTGGCGGTAGTCTACTTGCTCCGCTCCGGACGGCTGTCAGTCACGTGACAAGAGAGCAGCAGACAGGCCGGTTGCATACCGTGGCGGTAGTCTACTTGCTCCGCTCCGGACGGCTGTCAGTCACGTGACAAGAGAGCAGCAGACAGGCCGGTTGCATACCGTGGCGGTAGTCTACTTGCTCCGCTCCGGACGGCTGTCAGTCACGTGACAAGAGAGCAGCAGACAGGCCGGTTGCATACCGTGGCGGTAGTCTACTTGCTCCGCTCCGGACGGCTGTCAGTCACGTGACAAGAGAGCAGCAGACAGGCCGGTTGCATACCGTGGCGGTAGTCTACTTGCTCCGCTCCGGACGGCTGTCAGTCACGTGACAAGAGAGCAGCAGACAGGCCGGTTGCATACCGTGGCGGTAGTCTACTTGCTCCGCTCCGGACGGCTGTCAGTCACGTGACAAGAGAGCAGCAGACAAGCGGGTTGCATACCATGGCGGTAGTGTACTTGCTCCGCTGCGGACGGCTGTCAGTCACGTGACAAGAGAGCAGCAGACAAGCGGGTTGCATACCGTGGCGGTAGTGTACTTGCTCCGCTGCGGACGGCTGTCAGTCACGTGACAAGAGAACAACAGACAGGCGGGTTGCTTACCGTGGCGGTAGTGTACTTGCTCCGCTCCGGACGGCTGTCAGTCATGTGACAAGAGAGCAGCAGACAGGCGGGTTGCATACCGTGGCGGTAGTCTACTTGCTCCGCTCCGGACGGCTGTCAGTCACGTGACAAGAGAGCAGTAGACAGGCGGGTTGCATACCGTGGCGGTAGTCTACTTGCTCCGCTCCGGACGGCTGTCAGTCACGTGACAAGAGAGCAGCAGACAGGCCGGTTGCATACCGTGGCGGTAGTCTACTTGCTCCGCTCCGGACGGCTGTCAGTCACGTGACAAGAGAGCAGCAGACAGGCCGGTTGCATACCGTGGCGGTAGTCTACTTGCTCCGCTCCGGACGGCTGTCAGTCACGTGACAAGAGAGCAGCAGACAGGCCGGTTGCATACCGTGGCGGTAGTCTACTTGCTCCGCTCCGGACGGCTGTCAGTCACGTGACAAGAGAGCAGCAGACAAGCGGGTTGCATACCATGGCGGTAGTGTACTTGCTCCGCTGCGGACGGCTGTCAGTCACGTGACAAGAGAGCAGTAGACAGGCGGGTTGCATACCGTGGCGGTAGTCTACTTGCTCCGCTCCGGACGGCTGTCAGTCACGTGACAAGAGAGCAACAGACAGGCGGGTTGCTTACCGTGGCGGTAGTGTACTTGCTCCGCTCCGGACGGCTGTCAGTCATGTGACAAGAGAGCAGCAGACAAGCGGGTTGCATACCGTGGCGGTAGTGTACTTGCTCCGCTCCGGACGGCTGTCAGTCATGTGACAAGAGAGCAGCAGACAGGCGGGTTGCATACCATGGCGGTAGTGTACTTGCTCCGCTCTGGACGTCTGTCAGTCACGTGACAAGAGAGCAGTAGACAGGCGGGTTGCATACCGTGGCGGTAGTGTACTTGCTCCGCTCCGGACGGCTGTCAGTCATGTGACAAGAGAGCAACAGACAGGCGGGTTGCATACCGTGGCGGTAGTGTACTTGCTCCGCTCTGGACGGCTGTCAGTCACGTGACAAGAGAGCAGTAGACAGGCGGGTTGCATACCGTGGCGGTAGTGTACTTGCCGCTCGGAAATGTTACCGTATGAACAACAGCAATAAGTAAATCACCTCTGAGGAATCATCAAACATTATAAAATAAATAGAGTTGAGTAGGGTAATACGAAATGTACGTAAATCCTCAAATGTGTTATTTTTAAGTTTTTCTAGTAACGCTATGATTTCCCGGCCTTCGTATTTATCATACTTGTTGGAATGGCATTAGGAACAACGGCGCTGCAGATTACATTTTTGATGTGATTCAATATTTTATTACATATTAACATATTTTGTTTGTTATTTTCTTGGAGTATCAAATACCCTACTCCTCTTCCCAAGAAGGTTTGAAATTTGTTGGCGTCGATGACCTAGGCTGTGCTGAACACTCTTCCATACTAAATGCAACATTTACCGACTAGGCTTGAACATCGTGTGGTGTGAGGATAAAGGCGGGAACACACTAGTCACCTCACATGAGTTCAAGCGTATCGTGTCGCAATTTAACCTGTCAAGAAAGATGTGCTATACCGTTGCGCCACTGACCTGCAGTGCGTACTACGTCGTGCACTTCCCCTACTTGCTCGCCAAGCTGCTCTCGTTCCTCAAGAGCGGGGAGCAAACTGGCTCGGAAAGTATTTTGCTCTCGATTGACGATGTCTGGGATAGACAATGAATGTAGCAAGAAACTCAAATATGTTGAAATCAAGCAAATGTCAACTGAGAAACTCAACGCTATTCTGTGGCTCACCACTGGAGGAATCCGCTTTAACATCAGTGGTCATAATTTACAGGACCACACCTTTGGAAACTTTTAAAACCTTATCCGGAATGAAAGGTGGAATGTTGCTCACTTCAGTCAGCATGAACCTGTATCAATTTTAGGAAGTGCTACAAGTGGCTAATGCATTTTTCTTTCCACGGAGGTAGTCTTAGAAATTCGAATGGAAACGAAAAACAATGTTAGAGAAGTACAAAGTGCAGTGATTTATACAACATTATTGTTTATATTTCTATGTGGGTGCAATTCTCTTTCTTATTTCTCGTATTTTTTGTTTCCTTGTGAAAGAACTCCCTGCTAGTGCAATACAGTGAGTTCCACAGGACATTAAAAGACATAGACAAACCGAAGAATATTATTTTGTGATAAGATATACGGTATGAATGATGATTGTTATTTTTCTATTGTTTAATATTTTAAATTGTCATGTAATTTGAGAAAATATATATTTTCAAAATTAAAAAGTATAAAAAACGTCTCCGGACTGAGTCGCACATCTTGGCACAGTCCGGTGCTCAAACACGTCATCCTTGTGTCGGTATATTTACTGGCACGTAAAAGGCTCCTGAGGGATAAAATACCGGCACCTCGGCGTCTCCGAAAATCGTTAGAAATAGATAGTGGGACGCAATAACAATAACATTATTTAAAAAAACACTCCGTACGGCGCAGGTCTAGTGACGCTCGGTTGTGACTACGAAGCTTTCCTCGCACCGTTCAACGAAATGTCCATTGGAGTACTCAGACCGTCCAGCGGCGTTTCTACTCCGAGACCTAAGCAGCTGTTAACATGGTGATCATTGCAACACCGTATTTTCGTATGTCAAAGTTGTTTTAAGTACGAGTCGACTCGACGAGTACGCGATGCATTTGTTCATCAATTTCCTGGCGAAGTGCCACTTTCATAAGCACAAATTCACGTAATTGTAAATAAATTTGAAACTACTGGCTCAGTGCTCGCACACGAACAGTTTTCACAGAGGAAGAGCCACATGACACTGGTGCGAACCTTGAACGGTCACCGAATGAATCACTCACAAAATTAGCACAAGAAGTACAGCCTTTTTTTTCTGCACACAGAGCTACAAAGCTGGGACACGTCAAACCGTACAGGTTTGGACGGGCCCGTTGTTTAAAACCTGCTGATCCAGTCACAAGAGTGAGATATTGTGAGTGGTATCTTCCATCATTGAATGATTGTTTATTCGACCCACTGCTTGTGTTCTTTTCGCATGAGGCCTGCTTCATCTTAATGGTCGTGGGGGTATTGGTGAGCAGAAAATCCTAATGGTCTTTATGAAGTCCCTCATTGTTAAGGACGACACTTCCAGCATCTTTTATAAGATTGTATACACGCTTAAAGCAGGACGTAACTTGGGCTGAGGCAGCTGCCGTAGCGCAGAGTGCGCTCTGTCTGAGTTTATAAGAGAGACCCTGTGATCGCAAGAAAACCGGCAATTTAAAAATATTCGGGTTTGATTTATACCAGTGTTCATGATGTACTCACGTCCTAGTTCGTGAACCTAGTGGCCTAGTAAGTGGTCCTGAGAGTCGGGATACCAGTTGCTATGCAATGGTAGTGGGCATCTCGGACATGGCCCTCCTTGTGCTCAGGCGGCTAGGACTATACAATCCACCGGTGGTCCTGTGGCTACTCCAACCACTACTCTTATACCTTCATATCTTCCACACAATATAAATAACATTTGTTTGAGCGCCAGTTGCTTTTTTAAGAAAAACAACAAAATTCGGTAGAGCATAACTCTTATATCAATTATCTCAAGGCGTGAGGTGATAAACTCACATATTTGGCAATATACAGGGATATGGATCAGGGCAATATTAACTTACTGTTGCATTTCCACAATTGAGGATTGTACATGGAACTGGAATCACTTATTATAATTAAAATAAAACTGAGTTTATGACTATAATTTACGTCACAATGAACAATCATTGACGTCTTTTAATTAAAAAAATATATCGTGAGATTTGCGGTACTAATAAAAGGAAAATTTAATTTAAACAAAAAAACTATTGGCATGAACTTGAAGTGAGATGTGATATCGCCGCTGATTACATTCTTTTTCATGTTATGAACGCATAACATGTCTGATGCTTTAATTACCTGATGTCGGCATACACCGCTGTTGAACTTGAAATTCTTGGGAAAACCTCTGAGCTGAAGTCGGGAGCCGTCTGCTGTTATCTTCTTATATAACAAGGAGTTGGCCTACATACCATGTACGCGTGTAGAGAGCTCCAATGTAATTACGTCCACTCAATATATTATAAGAAATTTGAAAATATTATTGAAACATCTTGTGAAGTCCATCCTCACAAGAAGATGATGTTTCTTTATCAGCATAGTACCCGTCTCTGCTCGGATACAACCACCACTTGTAGACCTGCTCGATGATTACAAGACCTCTTGAAAACACAACTCTTAGCTCTGACCATCACACTAAGACCACTTCTTCCATTTGATACATCTGACTGTTACATATGATCTGAACAATATGAACTGCTTATGATATGATCTGAATAATATAAACTGAATACCTCTCACCTCCGTTGCATTGACTTATATAACCTGGCGATGACGACTCATCTCCCTACTCACTGTCCATCCCTTCCACTTCCACATACAGTAGCTGGCGAATACTGACACTTGGTCGCAATCACGTGCTCACGCACTGATGTCATCAGTCATGTGTCGTCTAAGCGTACCCAAGCGGATTGAGAATGACTAGGCTGAATGCGTCACCGGGAAATCTACTTGCACAGTTAAACATAGCCTCGATTGCAAAATACTATGCCAGCTCATCTAGCCAGAGTTACAAGCCACAGCATGACAATATGAAACCAACAAATCTCACTTACTACAATACAGAATAATTACAAATAAATTTCACTTAACCTATGGTTAAATACAATAATATACGTGATACCTAATTATTACAGTCTAAATGATGAGAAACAGAATATATAAAATCTAATGAATCGGGTTAATAATAATAATAATAATAATAATAATAATAATAATAATAATAATAATAATAATAATAATAATAATAATAATAATAAATACTGAATGGAATCTGTAACCCTGTTGTACGGTTACAGTCCATAACCCGTTAGAGGAGAGATCCTCACTTGGACTATGTGTAAGTAGGGTAGCATCCTGCTTCACGAATCTACAGAACTCAGAACATTTTAAGCAAACCTCGGACCTATGGGAGTAATGGAGTCCCACTCCAATTCGACAGGCGAGGGACTCCTTGGAAACGATTTGGCGAACGAAATAGGATTCGATGGCGAGCTATCAATATTAATGGGGCTTATGGAGGAAACAAAGTAGAACTGGCTGATCACCAAAGATGATTGGATCCGGATGTGCTAGGAGGAAGTGTTAGGAGATTATAAAGTGTACTTGACGGGTGTTAAAAAAGGAAGGGCAGAGTGTGGGGTAGGGCTGTTCATCAGGAATACTATTCCCAGCTCTGCCACGAAATTTGAAAAGTGGTACGAGGGCTGGAACGGGATCCATTCAGCCTCGGGAGGGGTCAACTGAGTAGAGGTGGGTTCGATTCCCACATCAGCCATCTTGGAAGTGGTTTTCTGTGGTTTCTCACTTCTCCTCCAGGAAAATGCCGGGATGGTACCTAACTTTAGGCCACGGCCGCTTCCTTCATTCTTCCTTGTCTATCCTTTCCAATCTTCCCATCCCCCCGCAAGGCCCCTGTTCAGCATAGCAGGTGAGGCCGCTTGGGCGAGGTACTGGTCATCCTCCCCAGTTTTATCCCCCGACACAGAGTCTGAAGCCCCAGAACACTGCCCTTGAGGCGGTAGAGGTGGAATCTCTCGCTTAGTCCGAGGGAAAAACCGACTCTGGAGAGTATACAGATAAAGAAGAAGAAGAACTAGAGAAAGCATATGACAGGGTACCGAGGGAAAAGATGTTGGCCATACTGGGTGACTATGGGATTAAGGGTAGATTATTAAAATCGATCAAAGGCATTTATGTTGACAATTGGGATTCAGTGAGAATTGATGGTAGAATGAGTTCTTGGTTCACGGTACTTACAGGGGTTAGACAAGGCTGTAATCTTTCACCTTTGCTGTTCGTAGTTTACATGGATCATCTGCTGAAAGGTATACAATGGCAGGGAGGGATTCAGTTAGGTGGAAATGTAGTAAGCAGTCTGGCCTATGCTGACGACTTGGTCTTAATGGCAGACTGTGCCGAAAGCCTGCAGTCTAATATGTTGGAACTTGAAAATAGGTGCAATGAGTATGGTATGAAAATTAGCCTCTCGAAGACTAAATTGATGTCAGTAGGTAAGAAATTCAACAGAATTGAATGTCAGATTGGTGATAAAAAGCTGGAACTGGTAGATAATTTCAAGTGTTTAGGTTGTGTGTTCTCCCAGGATGGCAATATAGTAAGTGAGATTGAATCAATGCTAATGCAGTGAGCTCGCAGTTGCGATCAACAGTATTCTGCAAGAAGGAAGTCAGCTCCCGGACAAAATTATCTTTACATCGGTCTGTTTTCAAACCAACTTTGCTTCACGGGAGCGAAAGCTGGGTGGACTCAGGATATCTTATTCATAAGTTAGAAGTAACAGACGTGAAAGTAGCAAGAATGATTACTGGTACAAACAGGTGGGAACAATGGCAGGAGGGTACTCGGAATGAGGAGATAAAGGCTAAATTAGGAATGAAGTCAATGAAGCTGTCCGCATAAACCGGCTTCGGTAGTGGGGACATATGAGGCGAGTGGAGGAGGATAGGTTACCTAGGACTCTGTAATGGAGGGTAAGGGAAGTAGAGGTAGACCAAGACGACGATGGTTAGACCCAGTTTCTAACGATTTAAAGATAAGAGGTATAGAACTAAATGAGGCCACAGCACTAGTTGCAAATAGAGGATTGTGGCGACGTTTGTGAAATTCACAGAGGCTTTCAGATTGAACGCTGGAAGACATAACGGTCTATAATGATGTATGTTGATTTATACCGCAGATTCTAATAGACAAGGTTTAATTTTCCTATAGGCCTATTTATTTTCTTACTTTCTTAATCCGTTTACCCTTCAGGGTTGGTTTTTCCCTTGGACTCAGCGAGGGATCCCACATCTACTGCTTCAAGGGCAGCCTCCTGGAGTTTCAGATTCTGGGTCGGGGGATACAACTGGGGAGGGTGGCCAGTACCTCGTCCAGGCAGCCTCATCTGTTATGCCGAACAGGGGCCTTGTGGGGGATGGGAAGATCGGAGGCGATAGACAAGGAAGAGGGAAGGAGGCGGCCGTGGCCTTAAGTTAGGTACTATCCTGGCATTTGCCTGAAGAGATGTCTGAGGTGGAAATCGAAACACGCTCTACTCAGTTGACCTCCCGACGCTGAGTGGACCTCGTACCACTTTTCGAACGCGTGCCTCCGGGGTGGTAGCTAATTACACTAACCACTACACCACAAAGGCGCATCTCCCATCATAAAAGCCTTGAATAGATCAACAGTGGTACAGTCGACTTGACATCGTGAATCTGAAGTAGGTATCTGCTGTATCTTGCATGGTGAATCTGTGGATCTGTTGCGGATACAGCCAGCATACGGCGCGAGTACTCAAGGAACACATTTTTTACTAATCTATACGAATACATTGTGTAGCAAAACAACAAGTTCTGAAACTATAAACATGCGTTGGACAGCAACACGTATCTGTACAGCAAGTGCACCTCACGTCTTGTAGGTGCGCACCAACACTCCGTCCGAGCCACCATTCATAAAAGAGACTGGCTGCATAAGGAATGGCATTTATAGAAATGTTTAGGAAGTGATAAGGCGTTTGACCTGCTCTCACAATAATTACTTCATCAAAACTACCGCCCCCGGGTGGGCTCGAACCACCAACCTTTCGGTTAACAGCCGAACGCGCTAGCCGATTGCGCCACGGAGGCTTACGACGCACACCAGCAGTGTACAATGAATGGCTGCGGAGAAGACTAAGTTCCATGATTACCTTAAAACTACAGCCGTAAACATTAGTCAAAAGAAGTTTCGTGTGACGATGAATACAAATTAGAATAAACACTTGACGAGCCATGACGTCAACACGACGGCACAGCAGTTATTGATTCTGCAGGCCCTCACCTCGTGGACTTGCCTCTTCCACCTTCTGAAGGCTATCACTATTGCCTCGCGTGCATAGATCGTCTCACCGACTGGATGGGACCAAATCATCATCATCATCATCATCATCATCATCATCATCATCATCTGTTTACCCTCCAGGTTCGGCTTTTCCCTCGGACTCAGCGAGGGATCCCACCTCTACCGCCTCAAGGGCAGTGTCCTGGAGCTTCAGACTCTTGGTCGGGGGATACAACTGGGGAGCATGACCAGTACCTCGCCCAGGCGGCCTCACCTGCTATGGTGAACAGGGCCCTTGTAGGGGGATGGGAAGAGTGGAAGGGATAGACAAGGAAGAGTGAAGGAAGCGGCCGTGGCCTTAAGTTAGATACCATCCCGGCATTCGCCTGGAGGTGAAGTGAGAAACCACGGAAAACCACTTCGAAGATGGCTGAGGTGGGAATCGAACCCACCTCTACTCAGTTGACCTCCCGAGGCTGAGTGGACCCTGTTCCAGCCCTCGTACCACTTTTCAAATTTCGTGGCAGAGCCGGGAATCGAACCCGGACCTCCGGGGGTGGCAGCTAATCACGCTAACCACTACACCACAGAGGCGGCATGGAACCAAATACCAGTGCAAAATATAACTGAAGAGACTGTAGCAAAATAATTTTGTCGTCCTGTTCATTTTTTATCCGGTTCGCCTCTGCAGTGTATTGGGTCGTGTGATTAGCTGACACTCCCGGAGGCTCGGGTTTGATTCTCGGCTCTGCCACGAAATTTGATAAATGGTACGAGGACCGGAACGGGGTCCACTCAGCCTTGGGAGGTAAACTCACTAGAGTCGGGGGGGGAGTCGATCTCCACTTCAACCATCCAGAAAGTGGTTTCCTCACTTCTCCTCCAGGCGAATGACGGGACAGTACCTAGGGCCACAGCCGCTTCCTTCCCTCTTGCTCGCCTATCCCTTCCAATATTCCCACCCAGAAAAGACCACTGTTCAGCATAGCACCTGTTGTGTCCTCGACCTAAAGTCTTGACACTCCAGTACACTGCCCTTGAGGTGAGATCCCTCGCTGAGTGATGTTGTGGAGAAAATTGTTTGAAGAGGAAGTACAACCTGCCAACCATCCTCTATATAACACTAATCGGAGAGAAAATATGGAAGGGGTCCGACACTTCGAAAAATGAAGGTATGGGCCAGAAAAGACAATGGCCACGAAGGGCGTGAAAATTAAATACTCCCTGGGCCTTCATACGTAATACCGTCCGGGTCGGAAAGAACAAGAGTACACTGGGTGAGGTCGGATTGGAAAGATGGAAGTGAGGAGCCCGGCACAAGTGGAAGCAATGCCGGGAACCGTGGTCGTCAACCCACACTCCCTTTTGCGACAGGCAGGGGATACCATGCGTGTTATTCTTCCGCCCCCGCCAACAGGGGAATCTCTTAAGAAAATACTAGGTTATCCGCTGATAGGGTATCCTGCCACCTGATTTGATTGAATCTGCCAGTAATGTCGTAGCTTGTCGGGTTCCAAAGTCGGCAATACCAGGCCTGAAGATGGCTTTACGTGGTTTCCCATTGTCACCTGCCTATACCATCCCACTCCTATCCCTTTCCCATGACTGGCTTCTCATCAGGGCATCCGGGCTTCAAATCGTCGGTATAGCATATGAAACAAGGGAACATGATATACCTATAACAATTAAGAACACTGAACTGGCATAAAAGTACCGCTGAAGCATTCCTAAATACCGGAAACAGAAACAAGATTTCTAATACTGGAACGCAGTAAAAGAAACGTAATCTAGTAAGAAAATACAGGCGTTTGGTTTCGTGCTAATAAACTTGGTCACCTGTTTGAAGTAGCGACCGGCGATATGAGATTTCTCGCCGAGCTGTAGATCATACCGGACACAAGTGAGTAAAGTTTATTAAACATAGGACCAGTGAAAGTGCAGACCAGTGAAGTTTAGTTCTCAGGAGCAGCATTGATATGCGCGCTGCCGCAGTCAAAGACCGCTACGAATTCAACTACACCCAGTGCATCATTCACTGTTCGGCTGCATCGCTGACTAGTCAGTATCTCGCCTTTCAGGTCTCGGGGTACCGGGTTCGAAGGATTCTAATTTTAAATGGTTAATTCCCTTCGCTCGGGAACTGGGTCCCAAGGTGTCCTCCACCATACTATACTGCACCCTCGAGAGGACTGTACCAGCACCTCCTAGAGAGGTGCTGACTGTACCAGGCTAGCAAGAGCGCAACCGCCATGGAAAGTAAGATGTTCACGTCCGGAATTTTGAAACGAA
Organism: Anabrus simplex; assembly: GCF_040414725.1. Lineage (NCBI taxonomy): Eukaryota > Metazoa > Arthropoda > Insecta > Orthoptera > Tettigoniidae > Anabrus > Anabrus simplex. The sequence goes on along the minus strand of NC_090275.1, from coordinate 9,881,771 downwards.
TAACGTAAACTTATCACTTGAGCTCGATATTTTAGGCAATAAGAGGTGGGAAGTTTAGTCTGCCCCGTTCTTCCGTAACGTAGCAGGAGTACCCGTTAAGTTTATGCAAACCTCATAGCACAATCGCTGTGCAGAAAAGACTGTACTGTTATTAACTTCGCGTTCTGCATAAACATCCGGCACTTATTATCACTTTAGTGACTGTTACGTCTTCTCTTCTTCTTAATCTGTTTACCCTCCAGGGTTGGCTTTTCCCTCGGACTCAGCGAGGGATCCCACCTCTACCGCCTCAAGGGTAGTGTTCTGGAGGTTCAGACTCTGGGTCGGGGGATACAAGTGGGGAGGTTGACCAGTACCTCGCCCAGGCGGCCTCACCTGCTATGCTGAACAGGAGCCTTGCGGGGTAATGGGAAGATTGGAAGGGATAGACAAGGAAGAGGGGAGGAAGCGGCCGTGGCCTTAAGTTATGTACCATCCCGGCATTCGCCTGGAGGAGAAGTGGGAAACCACGGAAAACCATTTCCAGGATGGCTGAGGTGGGAATCGAACCCACCTCTACTCAGTTGACCTCCCGAGGCTGAGTGGACCCCGTTCCAGCCCTCGTACCACTTTTCAAATTTCGTGGCAGAGCTGGGAATCGAACCCGGACCTCCGGGGGTGGCAGCTAATCACACTAACCACTATACCACAGAGGCGGAATATGGCGAATTTACTTATTTTAAATTACATAATTAATTATAACGTCACGCACAACACCCATGTTCGACTCATGCAGTGTTTTTTGTTTGTTTTGTTGTAGATTGGTAAGAAATAAGAGGTGTATAAATGGAGTTATGTGGTAATAAAACATCAAAATGAAACTTATGTGTAGTCTGAACAATCCAATAAGCTACCAAAGTCGTAAACACGGTCATCCAATCCTGTACTAGTGAAGGTAATAAGAATTTATGACGTACTGTAATGTTATATATGCGACATTTATCTGCTGGAAATGGGTCATGGACTCGAGCAGAGACGATGGGTAGGAGACCACTGTGGAGGAGTCCCTGACTATCCATGGTGTTCAACCAATCAGAGGCTATTTCTAATAAAGCAGTGTATCGCTCCCTCAACGAAACAGGAGAATTTTGCAAATGCATTTTAAATGTTCATCTCGTTCCTTTCTGACTTGGAGCCAAAACTAATCTTGCAAAAGAAAGATACCGTTTCGTTCCTCTGTAAATCACTAGTGGTGGTTGTGGACCCTAATGGTGGAGGTTTGCTTCAGTTAGTGGTCCCGTTGTAAGAGAGACACTTAACGGTAGTGCAATGCCACATGCACTGGCTCTGTTGAATGGCAAGCAAGTACAATGTGGCCCGCCGTACGTCCCAACCTGTCATCCAATGTCTCGCCGCTACCATCCTCTATTAACACTAATCAGAGGGAAAAAGTGGAAAGGATCCGACACTTGGCAAAATGAAGGAATCGGGCAAAGAAAGACAGGCGACACGAAGGGCGTGTAAATGAAGGACTCCTGAGGCCTCGAATGCTCTAATACCGTCGGGGTCGCACAAGAACAAGAGCTGACCAAGGGAGGTCGGACAGGAGAGATGAAAGTGAAGAGCCTGGTAAAATTCAGTGGAAGCAATGCCAGGACTCAGCTAAAGGTCCTGTGGTCAACAACCCAGCTCCCAAGTTACGAGCCTTTTGAGCCACTTTTAGTCGCCTCTTACAACAGGCAAGGGATATTGTAGATATGTTGCCTAGGAGAACTAACGTAGCAGAAGTGTTATTTTAACGTTCAATATCTCCTCCGTAGAACACACGAACAGTTACCGTAATCCCTGTCAAGTACAACATTTTATTTGATCTGTTTACCCTCCAGGATTGGTTTTCCCTCAGACCCAGCGAGCATTCCCACGTCCACGTCTCAAGGGCAGTGTGCTGGGGCGTGAGACTTCGGTAAAACTGACGAGAAGGACCAGTACCTCATCTGCTATACTGAACAGGGGGCCTTGTGGGGGGATGGGAAGATTGAAACGGATAGACAACGAAGAGGGAACGAAGCGGCCTCGGCCTTAAGTTAGGTACCATTCCGGAATTCGCCTGGAGAAGAAATGGAAAACCATTTCCGGAATGGCTCACTTGGAATCGACCCCCACCCCCTCCCGCCCGTCTATTTGGCTGACCTCTCAAGGCTGAGTGAACTCCGTTCCATCCCTTGTACCAGTTGTCAAATTTCGTGGCAGAGCCGGGAATCCAGTCCGGACCTCCAGGGATGGCAGCTAATCACACCAACCACTTCACCACACAGGCGGACCTTCTAATTGGGTAATAGAATAACATAATAATAATAATAATAATAATAATAATAATAATAATAATAATAATAATAATAATAGGAGTAAGTATAGAGTCCGGCTGCTTGGCTGAATGGTCAACGAACGGCTTTCGGTTCAGAGGCTCCCGTGTTCGATTCTCGGTCGGTGATATTAACTGTGTATCGTTAATTCCTATACCTAGCTCGGAGACTGGGTGTTTCTACAAATGACACACCAGACTAGCAACCACCAGAGACATGTAATAGTGATTACATCCCTACACATAGCCTTGACGTTAGGAAGGACATCCAGCCGTAAAACCAGGTCAAATCCAATAATTTGCCGGCCCCAAGAAATTGGGAAAACGGACAAGAAGAAGAATAGGAAGAAGAACGTGCAGCTTAATGTCTTAGTAGTTGGTACTGGAGATAAGTGGGAAAAAAACATGGCGCAACAGCCCCGAAGGGCTATAGCCTGCAGATTACGAGGTGTCGTGTCGTCAGCACGACGAATCCTCTCGGCCGTTATTCTTGGCATTCTAGACCGAGGCCGGTATCTCACCGTCAGATAGCTCCTCAACTGTAATCATGTAGGCTGACTAGCCTCCGAACCAGTCCTTAGATCCAGGTAAAAGTCCCCCACCTGGCCGGGAATAGAACCCAGGGCGTCCGGGTAAGAGGCAGACACGCTACACCGCGCGGCCGACGGAGATTAGTGAAAGTTACATATAAATAACATTTTTAATGTACACATACGTGAGAATGGTGCTAAAGGGCAGCAGTTGTATCACTCATTAGGCCAGTCCTGGAATATGGAGCTGCCGTACCAAACAGGGCTCATGAAGGAACTTGAGACGGTGCAGCGAAAGGCTGCAAGATTCAATCCTAAAAGTTGTGTCACAAGTATGATAGAAAAACTTGGGTGGGAGACACTGGGGACTAGAAGGAAACGAACACGGGTATGTGATAAGGCAGCTTGCGGAGAGTTGAAGAGTCGACTAGAGATCATCCGCACAAAGTAAGAGGTAGATCACACAAAACTAACTATGATAAATATTCGTTTGTAATTGGGGGGATGCATTACCTGCAGCTGTCTTAGAGCCTTTCCTCAAAAATGTAAGATGCTTCAAGAATAGACAACAGTATTCTGTAAACTGTGTGCAAATGTCTATGTGATTTTATCAGTCCTTCTGGTGTTCCGCAAGGTTCAAATCTTGGACCTCTATTGTTTTTAATTCTAATTAATGATTTCGATAAAGTCGACCACAGAATTTTAATTACAAAAATGTATAAATTTGGTTTTTGTAAACAGTCGTTGCAGTTGATGTGTTCATATTTAAAAAATCGAGAGCAGTTTGTTTATTTTAACAATGGAATTTCAGATAATTTTATCAGTCCTTCTGGTGTTCCGCAAGGTTCAGATCTTGGACTTCTCTTGTTTTTAATTCTAATTAATGATTTACCAGACAATATTTGTCACTCTAACTGTTTATTTTTTGCAGATGATTTGAAACTTTACAAATATATTAGCGAGCACCAAGACCAGGACGAGTTGCAAAAGGACATTAATAATGTCATTTCTTGGTGTGATATTAATAATTTGTCTTTGAATGTTAGTATATGTAAATACATGACGTTTACCAGGTCTCAGCCTATCATATACGGGAGAAATTGGATAGGGTGTTAACGTTTAAGGACCTTGGTATAATTTTTGACGGTAAGCTAACGTTCAACAATCATATCAATACAATAACAAAGAATGATAACCGAATGCTAGGATTTTTGATAAGAACTTCGAGACCATTTACCCAGCCGTCTGTACTGAATAAATTATACATTACCTTAGTACGGAACATACTGGAATATTATGTAATAATTTGGAGCCCGTATACAAAGCAACAAGTGAATGCTATTGAAATGGTACAAAACAAGCTCCTACGTTATCTTTATTTCAAAACTTTTAATCCTTTTTGCCCTTTCGACACATCAACCCAGTTATTAAGGAATATATTTCAATTTCCTTCATTGAAAATCAATCGGCCCCTAATTTCTATACAAATACTAAGGAAAATTTTAATAGGACGATTTAATTCTTCGGACCTGCTAAAACGCATTTCATTCCATGTTCCGCAGACAAGATCACGTCAGCACCAACTATTTCACATTCAAAGGTCAAAAACATTGCATCAGTCAAATTCACCTTTCGTAAAAATGACAACGCTTTATAACACTATAACCAAAGAAGTCGATATATTCACCGAGCCGGATAATGAATTCAATAAGAAACTAGAAGCTTGCCTTTACAATTTGTAAATGTTTAATAATTCCTTCTTTCTGGTAATCACCATATTTCCGAGTGTACTCACTCCTGTTTTAAGTTTCTTTGTTTTTTTGTATTGTCTTTTGCTTTGTATTGTCGTGTGATTTCTTAGTGAATTTTTAATTTCTTTAAAATTGTATTATATATATAAAGTTAATTATGTTATATTTTGTTTTTTGTTGATTTTTAACTTTGTTTTTTTAAACTATAACTTCATAGATACAGATTGTTACTGAATATCAAGAAGGTACTTAATTGGGTGTAATACTTGTGTACTTTCAGATAAATAAATAAATAAATAAATAAATAAATAAATAAATAAATAAATAAATAAATAAATAAATAAATAAATAAATAAATAAATAAATAAATAAATAAATAAATAAATAAATAAATAAAAATAAATAAATAAATAAATAAATAACAGCAATTGTACCGCTCAATCTACAAGTCGCAGTGTAAAATTTTGAAATACTTGTGAATTGAATTTGTATATGATGATGCTGGATTTAGAATGTTAAAGTAGTATCACTTCTTGTAATCTTTTCTTTTTATGGATTTGCTTATTATACTCTTGTTATTGTAGTTGTTGTTGCGTAATTATGTTCTAACTTTACCTTATTATCACGTGTAATGTTGTCCGACTCGTTGGCTGAACGGTCAGCGTACTGGCCTTCGGTTCAGAGGGTCCCGGGTTGGATTCCCGGCCGGGCCGGGGATTTTAACCTTAATTGGTTAATTCCAATGGCATCCTCATCACGACGCGCAGGTCGCCTACGGGAGTCAAATAGAAAGACCTGCACCTGGCGAGCCGAACCCGTATTGGGATATCTCGGCACTAAAAGCCATACGACATTTCATTTCATACTTGTAATGTTTAGTTGGTAGTAAACTCAACCTGTAGTGTTGTAAGCCGTAGTGGTAAGCACTGGAAATACTTGTGTGTGAATTTCTATGTGATGATGCTGGATTGAGCAAGTTTACGTCGCAGCGACACAGATAGGACTTATCGAGACGAAGAATAGGACAAGTCAAGGAGTGGGAAGGAAGCGGCAGTGGCCTTAATTAAGGTGGCTGGTGTGAAAATGGAAAACCACGGTGGACCATCTTCAGGGCTGCCGACAGTGGGGTTCGAACTCATTATCTCCCGGATGCAAGCTCACAGCTGCGCGCCCCTAACCGCACGGCCAACTCTCCGGGTAAAACTAGTAGTATTTCTTTTAATATTTTCTTTCCATGGAATCGTTTGTTGTACTCTTCAGGTTTAACTTTATTATCACACTACTGCAAGTAATCATTGCCAGCGGAATATTTCCCACTTGTGATGCATTTAATAATAATAATAATAATAATAATAATAATAATAATAATAATAATAATAATAATAATAATAATAATAATAATAATAATAATGTCCGCCTCTGTGGTGTAGTGGTTAGTGTGATTAGCTGCCACCCCCGGAGGCCCGGGTTCGATTCCCGGCTCTGCCACGAAATTTGAAAAGTGGTACGAGGGCTGGAACGGGGTCCACTCAGCCTCGGGAGGTCAACTGAGTAGAGGTGGGTTCGATTCCCACCTCAGCCATCCTGGAAGTGGTTTTCCGTGGTTTCCCACTTCTCCTCCAGGCGAATGCCGGGATGGTACCTAACTTAAGGCCACGGCCGCTTCCTTCCCTCTTCCTTGCCTATCCCTTCCAATCGTCCCATCCCTCCTCAAGGCCCCTGTTCAGCATAGCAGGTGAGGCCGTCTGGGCGAGGTACTGGTCATACTCCCCAGTTGTATCCCCGACCAAGAGTCTGAAGCTCCAGGACACTGCCCTTGAGGCGGTAGAGGTGGGATCCCTCGCTAAGTCCGAGGGAAAAACCGAACCTGGAGGGTAAACAGATGAATAATAATAATAATAATAATAATAATAATAATAATAATAATAATAATAATAATAATAATAATAATAATAATAATATCGGTCGTTTCATTGTCATAATAGTCCAAGGACTGTTTCCTGGTCCCGATGTCGTACAGCCCCCTCCTACCGTCTTTGTACCACCACTTGCGACATTGAGCGCGACCAGTGTCCACACAGAGGATGGATAAAAGTGAAATTTCGTTGCACAGCAGTTCTCTCCTGGCTCTCACCGGGAAAGGACTGACTCTGTGATAGTGCCGTGCTCCACTCTGTAAGATGAACTTGTGATCAGTTATTAGGAAGTGAAGTATTAGTATTTAGAAGACATGGAAGGTTTCATCACGAACAGTTCAACGTACGGCGAAGGTTTCGATGAAGTGATTGCCAGGCACCTCGGAGGATCCAAGTTAATGAGGTCCCTAACGGAAGCTCTAAGGCCGAATTCCTCTTCCGTTCTGAACAACACTTCTCTCTGTAAAGTGGACGTCGTGCCTTCACTGCACGATTATTATAAAGGTAAGTCAAAGTTACGTTTGTTTCCTCGTCAGACATTCACTTGAAGATTGGTGCATGTCCTTATAACTTGCGTGTTTCTGTTGCCACATCTGGCGAGCATTTCGATCTCTGGTTGAAGTCGCGTGCGTGGGGTGAATGTCAATGGTGGTGATTATTGTTTTAAGACGAAATAGAACCAGGCAACCCTCTTGTACCACATTTCCCACACTTGTTGGGTCGCGGTTGCGAACTTTGTTACACATGTGGATTTGGCCCTGTTTTATGGGCGATTGCCCTTCCTGACGCCAACCATATATGGAGTGATGTAATCATTATTGCGTGTTTCTGTGGCGGTTGCTAGTGTGTATGTTGTCCAAACATGAACAGGAAAGTGTAGGTACAAACACAAATACCTAGTTTCCGAGCCAGAAGAATTAATTAGACGCGATTAAAATAATCGTGCGGCCGGAAATCGAACCCGAGACCCTGTGAACCGAAGAGCTAAATGCTGACCATTCAGCCACTGAGTCGCACAACCAGGCAACCATCCTCTACATAAAACTAATCAAACAGAGAGAATGTAAGGGATCCGACACTTCAAGAAATGAAGGTATCGGCTAAAGGAAGACAAGGGCCACGAAGGGCGTGAAAATTAAAGACTCCCTAGGCCTCGAGTGCTCTAATACCGTCGGAGTCTGAAAAGTACAAGAGTTGACCACGGGAGGTCGGATAGAGCAAGTGAAAGTGAGGAGCCTGGCACAAGTAAGTGAAAGCAATGCCGGGACTCAGCTAAGGGCTCCGTGGTTGCCAAGCCACGCTCGCAAGTTAAGAGCCCCTGGAGCCCCCACGCTCCACGTCTTGGATGACCGTTAATAGCACGGGGATTCGAGTCTCCAAATGGAGCACTTGTCCAGTATAATTGTGTAACGAGCAGCCTCTGTGGGTGATCCTGCCTGTCGTAAGAGCCGGGGTAACCTCATGGGCTCTCAACTAGGGCGTGTGGATCCTTAGCTAAGTCCTGGCATTGGTTCGACTTACTTCCATCTTTTCTGTCCGACCTCTCTTCGTAAACTCCTTATCTCTTCTGGTCCCGACAATATTAGAGTCTCTCGTGACTGTTCGCTTCCTTTTGTCGACCCTTTTCTCCTTCGAAGGGTTGGACTTCTTCCTTTCTCGCCAGTTATTAAATAGGTCAGATGACGTGTCTTGACATGAAATTACTCAACGAGCTGTTCATTATGTGTGAAGTGATTTTTGTGATGTTTTACGAACTATGTTTAGATTTGGAATTATTGTTGTGTGTTTAAATTAATATCTCAGTTTTTAATCACTTTCTTTCGCTTGGAAGTTTGTCCTTGTCGATCCTTTGAAATAAGTAATACGTCGCGCTAGGAATATGATGTACACGATTGAAGCTGCCACTGGGACAGTCACCAATCAACCTGCCGTCGCGAAAACGGTAGATTCAACACCGATTTTGGTCATTTTCGATATTTTCCCTTTCCCCCCTCCTGAATCTCATGCTGATGGGGGCTCATCTTGGATATGAACGGCACCCAGAGTGACACAATTAATCTCAGCGACCCCGATAACTATGGATTTCGCACTAATATCGGTCGTCTTCGATTGTTTATATATCTCACACTCTCCCCATCCCTAGGGGTGCTAGGAATGTGTTACGCCCACAATATTTATTTCCAGATAGTATTAAGTCATATGTGTACCCAGTTTGGTTGAGAGCTATGATAGAACACACACATACGTCCATACATTCGGTCATTTTGAACATTTCTTCATCCCTTCTCACCCCCATGCCGATGGGGCCTGAACTTGATCTTAAATGGCAGCTGGAGTATCACAACTGACCTCAGCGACCCCCAAAACTATGGATTCAACACTAACATAGGTCGTTTACGCTTACTTTTTGATGTCACTCCCTCCCCATCTTCACCGTTACAGTATGACTCTCCAGATAGTATTAAGTCATATGTGTACCAAGTTCGGTTGAAACTACAGGTTTGCCTATGGTCGCCATCGTTAGGTTCGCCGATGTCTTAACGTAAATATATTGCTCCTTAACTGTGTGCAACCCGCTAAGTACAGAATGTATTGCGGGCTAGGGCAGTTATTGCAGTGATTTCATTTTAGGATTACTCAAAGTTGACTCTACTTACTGGAAATAGCTGTTTTTACTACTTTTAAAAAATATGTTTCATGCCGAAAGTTAGTTGCACAAATTGGTAGCCGGAAGATACACATATGAATAGGACGTCACAGTTTGAACAGTGGAAGGACGCTTGACAGAAGAGTTTAGAAGGCCTGAGCTGAGGTTAGCCGCAAGCAGTACATGCCTATCTACTCTCTGAAAATATTCATTGTCACACGTTACCACAACAATAATATTTTTCACAAAGCAGGAGTTACTGACAGCTTTTATGATGGTGGGCAGACATACGAAATGTATGTTGAATTTGTCGCTGCCGGGACAAAACCTCCTATGTGAAATATTTTAGCTCAGAACTTTGGCCGGTAAGGTTCTGTCATTTAAGGTGCAATATTCTCGCTCTTCATAATGTATGTGCTGCGGGTCAGTATATCACATAGGAGGATTTGTCCCGGCAGCGACGATATGTTACGATACATATTATTCTTGTACCATATCCTCGTTGGACCCGATCTGCTAAAGAGTGGGGGTACTCAGCCCATACTATTGTCGTAGATTCCGTAGCCAAGATATCCTCCTTCTTCCCCTACTTCTCCTCCCTTCAATTTTACTTTGCAAGATTAGCTGAAGGAGTCTATATTTATCATTTCGAATGATATCGCCAAAGTACTCCAGTGCCTTCTTTTTGATGTGCACCACCTCTAGCTCTTTGTTCAGGCGTCGGTAGCACCACATCTCAAAGATCGAAGTTTCTTGGTGGTGTTCTCTGTTAGGGTCCAAGTCTCGGCATCGTAACACCGAAGTAAAGGGAGACGGAGATTGATCTTAAAGTCCCTGTTACAGAGAAGTTCGTATATTATTTTGGATGCAGTCCTTGCCTGTATAATAACTGACTAGAAGTTACAAGTCATAGGTTGTTTTCACCCATAAACACTAATAATATTGTGAACTCGATAATTACAGATGAACTACTCATTCCTACTGGTCATTTTTTGTAATTTTCAAAAACCGTTTGTTTATTAAATAGACTAAAGATTAGATGTATTACGTATTTAAAACAGAATTGCACTCGGCAATGCCAGGAACTACTGTTGGTTTACATCCTGTGCTCTGACGCGGTAAACCTAGAGTTGTTTTTATTGTGACTATTTAGCGAATGAGCACAAAAATAAATAAGTAGGATGATAATAAACGTTAACAAATGAGATACTGGACATAGGTATTCATAACGTATACAGAGAACAAGACGTGGGGGTGCAGTCACTCAATATGTGCGCTCTCTGGTCAAGTGTATGAAGCGAGATGAATCTTCGTAGCGAGTGGTTACGAGCAGATGCCCTTGCTGACGTGAATCTCTTCAGAGGAGTGAATGCGATGAAATGAATCACGTGATTTATGATAGTAGCAGGGGAGAGAGTGGAACCCGGTGCCGGCACATAGCCTACTCCTGTCGAATAGTCTGCTCAAGGCTTAAAGTCTCCATCCGACGGACGAATCACCATCAGCAGCGACATATGAGCAGTACGGAGAGGTTTAATATTGAACCCAGGCTTCTGGCACGCAATCTAGTGATTAGAAATTGTATCCCACCACCTCCCCTACCCTAACGACGGTGTGCGATCACGGTCACCAGGCGGGTTATAGACCTCCAGATATCCATAGACGAGGTCTGACATTTCGAAATGTAGCCTAATACTCCCTAGACCTCGCAAACGTGGGCGGAAAAGAAGAAGAGGAAAGATGGAGGTAACGACCCTGACACAAGTAACTGGAACCATTTCGGCCAGAAGTCGCTGTTCTCCCTTTTGATGTATTCTATCGCCCCCTCCCGTACAAACATCCTGCGGCACATCCGCTCAGTATGTGCGTGTTGCTTCACGACAGGTGACAGTGAGACTGTGTTTTGAAACAGCTCACAGGTTATAATGTTATTTGCTTACTTAGTTAAGTCATATGCAGGAACACGGGAGCAATCAATGACACGATAGCGTGTTGGCTACGCGGTTGGGGTCACGTAGCCACCGCTGATCTGCATTTAGGCCCGTCACCCAAATGGCAGATTCCGTATCAATTGTTTACGTAGCCTTTTATGAAATGCTTTCAAAGAAATGAAAGTGTATCGATAAATTACTCCACTCCCTAACCTCTCGCCCTAAAAATGCATATTTGCCCGAATTTGTCCTTTTGAATTCCATTTATCTTCATATTATAATCTTTCCTACTTCTAAAAGCTCCGCTCAAGCGTATTCGTGTACTAATGTCGTTCCACGCCATCTCTCCACTGACAGCTCTGAACAAACCACTTGGTCAAGCAGCTCGTCTCCTTACTCTCAAGTCTTTTCAGCACAACGTTCGCAACATTTTCGTAACGCTACTGATTTGTCACAAATCACCCATAACTAAAGGTACTACTTTCCTTTTGATCTTTTCCAGTTCTTGAATCAAGTAATCCTGGTGAGGGTCCCATACACTGGAACCATAGTCTAGTTGCGGTCTTACCAGAGACTTATATACCCTCTCCTTTACATCCTTACTACAACCCCTAAATACCCTCATAACCATGTGCAGGGATCTGTAAGCTTTATTTACAGCATCGTTAACGAGATTACCCCAATGGAGATCTTACAGTGAGCACTTCACCCATCAACAAAGTAAGTAAAGCTGAGAGGACTTTCCTCTTGGTGGAACCTAAAACCTGGCCTTTCACATCATTTAACATAATACCATTACCCGTTGTCCATCTTACAACATTATCTAGCGTTTTTTCTAGTCGCTCAAAATACTGTTCCACTCTATGCAGTATAATATCTAGACCACTCTAAATGTCCCCCAGGCCGGGCTGAGTGGCTCAGACGGTTAAGGCGCTGGCCTTCTGACCCCAACTTGGCAGGTTCGATCCTGGCTCAGTCCGGTGGTATTTGAAGGTGCTCAAATACGTCAGCCTCGTGTCGGTAGATTTACTGGCACGTAAAAGAACTCCTGCGGGACTAAATTCCGGCACCTCGGCGTCTCCGAAAACCTTAAAAGAGTAGTTAGTGGGACGTAAAGCAAATAACATTATTATTAAATGTCCCCCTCTCTTCCCTACTCCAAAGACAAGTGTATGTAAATAAACAACGTAGATAAGAATACTTAAAAAAACGAATTTTGGGAAAAACGCCTAGACAACCGACGAGAAGAAAGGCTTGTGAGAGCCAGCATTACCATTCCCTCGCTTCACACTAGACGGGGTCATCGAGAAGAGCAACGGCAGCCTGACCACAAACAGGTGGCTCGGAGACAGGCCGTGTTCATTCACACTTGGCGGCACCCATCAGCAACATCAGGAGACACCATCCCTGTCCTGAACGAGCCACTACTGGACTTGACGTTGGGCCTTCACTGCAGACATCACGCATGAGGTTATCTTGGGACTCGACGTACTCGGGCTAACGATGTGATAATGGCTGAGTTGTTAAGAACTAAGGCCCCGGCTCTAGCGATGGTGGTAGAACCTGGGGCAGCAATGTTAAGAGAGGCGATTTTGAACATTTCTTGTGTGTTTCCCATCGTTAATGTAGAGTTGTAGAAAATGAGTTCTAACAGGGAAATAGAGCGTTTCCGTACTTCTGCACATATAATACAGTTTGATATGTCTTTGAACTGGCGGTCATCTAAAAATGTTCGTAACGAAATGTGTGTCCTGACGTTACGTAGCAACAGTACCTTGCCATGGCCATCTGACAATACTTCACATCACAGTTGCTAGGTAACATCGTCACACATTTCATTGAAAAACATACTCATTTGATTTTCCCAACAGGAAATTTAACAACTTACATAAATATCTGGGGGTCATCTGAAAATATACATCACGAAATTAGAGACACAGAGTGTGTAACGCGATGTTTTTTCCTTCTAGTGTGAGGGATGGCCGAGCCACTCGCTGTTCGTAGTTTCTCCCATCACTGCTATCACAAACGGCGTGTCGTGGTGACAGCCAACTGCAGTGTGATAAAGCTCCCATTCATCTGACTCATACGTGTTGCAAAACCAGAATAAAGACCATAGCATGTGAAATACATCTCGTGAACTGCTGGAGTAAAACACATTTTATTAGTGCGGTTCTTCTTCTTCTTGCAGAGCCTTCTCCACCACTGAAGGTTGGCCACAGTCACGATGTTCGGTTGTCCTCATCAGCCTACTAGAATCTAGTCCTGTTCAATCCCCTAAGTTCCTCAGCTAAGAGCCCTATGTCCATCAGTTTTACCATCCATGATCAGTTTAACTATGTTCCTCATACTATGCTGACTTTGTTCCCTCCTCACGCAGCACTGGATGTACATAACAACTGACGAAGTTGTGACGTTTCCCCTAGCTGAGGCTTCTGTCACCCAGTAGATCCCTCATTTTCAGAAAGCTAGAACGAGCCATTTCTATTCGTACACGCATCTCTAAATCCGGGTCTAAGTCCTCGGTAATCCACCTGCCAAGGTACTTGAAGTTCCGCACTTGTTCAACTGGTTCGCCATAAAGAGCCATAACAATGTGCGTGTTGCGAGTTCTGGAAGTGCCCATCGCGTTGGTATTGTCTTGCATCGGAAAAAATGTTCTGGCGGGCATCAGAATTTTACTAGAGAGCACAGCAAATTGCTCAGTACATAAAATAAACACTTAACCTGATTAAATAGGGGAAAGAATGTGCATACCGTATCAAAACTCGTGAGTAATAGGTGGTTTTTTTTTCATTGCACGTCCAAGAGATCTTTTCTTTTCCAGTCGGCATATTATATTGTAAGGTTTGTATCGGAATAATCCTTCTGTCTATTCCCCCAACAACTCTCTTTCAGTTCTGTGCCTATCTCTATGTACTGAAACACATTTTCAATTCTTATGAGTGAAAAAAAATACATGTTTACTTACACTTTACGTCTCTTCAGTTCTAAACTTTGGATTTGGAGCAGTTGCTTGATATTGATAGTTCGCTGACGTTTGGTTATTTTTATTTATTTCTATTTACTTTTCGTTTCTTTTACTGCTGTCAATTCTGAAATCTTGTCATTAAGTCTACATTGTTCACCACCACCAAATAGGAGCTCGAAGGCCAAGATCACGTTCATTACATGCTAGTATAACAATCCCTAAACTGAAGGACACTGCTGAAGAGAATGAGCGAGAGCCGTTCTCGACTGAACGGATAAACAGAGTTTAAAGTTTAATCCGCCTAAATCCAATGGCTTTCAAATATTTTAGGAATTTAGTTGGACCTTGCGATTCAGAAATGCAATACAAAGAGGAAATTTGTGATGCAAGTCAGATTGACTGTGACATTAAGATGTTCTTTTAAAATTTCCGTATATCTAAGCAAGCTACGAGCTCTGTTGTTGCACCCGTCGAGTGCATAACAGAGCCATCTCCTTTCAGGTGCTTTGCAAAGCTACTCGTGGCTCCGAGTAAACATACACGCATTGCGAATCAGAGAGGAGTAACGGATATAACACGAGGCCCACCTGCAGGAAACAAATCTATCAATAACACTTATACTTTAATGCAATGTATGTTGGCATGTTCGATCCATGGCTGAATCCGGTGGTATTCGAAGGTGCTCAACTACGTCAGTTCCTCGTCGGTAGATTTACCGGCACATAAGAGAACTTTTGCGGGACAAAATTAGGGCATCTCGGCGTCTCCGAAAACAGTGAAAGTAGTTAGTAAAAATAAATAGAGGATTGTAAAACAACAATACCATGGATGCTAGGGAGGCTGAGTTCGCAGAGTGCGGCTTGGATCACAACATTTCGCAGGTAGTTCTTCGTAACTTTCAGTTTTGAAAATGCCGAACTGAGTGGCCCACCTTGGCAGGTTCGATCCTCGTTCGGCCTAGTGGTTTTTTCAGGTGCTCAAATACGTCAGATTTACTGGCAAGTGAAAGAACTCCTGCAGGACAAAATTTAGGCATATCGGCGTCTCCGAAAACAGTAAAAGTAGTTAGTGGGACGTAACGAAAATAACATTATTAGTTTAGAAAATGATCGTTTAGCACAAGAAACAGCAACAGGAATAATTACCGAAAATTTTATGTTTTGAAAGTAATTTTCACTGTTTCTTTTATAATAACTTGGCGGAGATATTGTCAGAGACAGCTGTCTTACACTCAATACAATAATAATCAATTTCAGGCAGATGCAACAATTACTCTACATACGCACTATAAAAACAAACTTTCTCGCCCCATTGTACAAACACAATCCATGAAGAGTGGCATTCGGATACAGTTATTCATTCATTTATTAATCTTTTCTTGGGAAGTCTGCGGCCCCTTACGTCCTGGGCCCGCCTAACGTTACGCCACTGCGTGTGGCGTCCTCGAGCTCTCTGTTTGACAGCCTGTGGCTCAGACGTCCTCTCGAAATACCATACTTACGAAGGCATGTAGTGGCTACATACAGCTCGGTCGTGTGTATCGCCTATTCAGAATATGCAGGAAAAATACTTGTCGAGCCCATAATACGAATCAACAACAACGCGATCTACGTTCAAGACATATCAAAGTCGGTAATGTGTTTGCCCTAGCTACAACAAGACTTGGACTACTAACATTGTTGATTGGTGGGACTCTTCTCTCGGGCCAAGGAGATTTGTATTAGTGAAGGCGATGGAGTGAAAATGAAAGACTCCCACGGCATTCGCCTTAGTGCAGGAGAATGGAAAACCACGGAAAACCATCCTCAGGACAGCCGCGGATGGGAACCAACCCCTCTCCGTCCCCGAAATACAGAGGCGTAAAGCCACAGGCCCTGTGCTTGGTTGGCCGGTCGGAGTGCAGAGCTGTCGGGCCACGGTGGAGACGTCAGCTGAGGCCTACTCTGATAGATCGACCCCATCACAAGCAGAACCGAACGTTCGAACCCACGCGCCCCTAACTAAAGAACATAGCACAGGGTAGAGTTCAGTTTTCAGATTTATTTATTTTCTGAATGATTTATCTTACTGGCTGATGTGCACTCGTTGGTGTAATTGCAGCAGTGGTGCCATTTAAGGGAGATGACAGAGACGGAGCCAGTTGGCCGTGCGGTTAGGGTCACGCAGCTGTGAGCTTGCACCCGGAAATACTGGGTTCGAACCCCACTGTCCACAAGCCTGAAGATGGTTTTCCGTGGTTTCCCATTTTCACAGCAGGCAAATGCTGGCGCTGTACCATACATGAGACCACAGCTGCTTCCTTCCCATTCCTAGCCCTTTCCTACCCCATGATCGCCATAAGACCTATCTGTGTCGATGTGACGTAAAACAAATTGTATATATATCAGAGCACAGCTTTTTTTCTGCTCGGTGATATAAGGGCTTTCAAACCCTTCCTCCTTTTCTGATCCCGATTTTCCCTCGTTCTTTTTCTGATTTAAACAGATACCATTCCTTTAGTCCTGGGCAATAGAAACTACTAACCAGCTGATACCGTCGCGCGCTGAGCGCTGTGGCTCACAGGCGTGCATTTTCCTTTGTCTTGTTTCACATTTGCTTTCGGTACACGGCCTCGTATGTTGACCGAAGGAACGAGCTATAATTCTGGAAAATGTGAATTCGATGGATCCAGTAGTTTCACATGAAAGCCAAACATTCAGATTTATACACGAGTAAGGGACGGCCCGTCAAGAACTGTGGGAACAGCAACTGTTTGGCACTCAATAAGCATGACTTGTATTGCGTGTTTTTGCTGGTGCAAACGAGTAAATTACAGTGTTCATCATTGCGTTTGAAGGTCCCATTTACTTAACGTCAGCCAGCGAGGCACAATGTTTCAGCTCCTTGCTTACTCTCGAGAATGGCAGGAAGATATACTGATGATCAACGACACAAATCTAACGAGAGGTCGGGTAAATATTAATAAAAGAAAGCGACAAGAATGTCGGTGAAGGTAAAAATGGTGTTACATTTTCTTATGGGATGAAAGCAATGTGTTATACGACTCTCCATCAACAGCTGGTAATTTCAGATGACCGCCAGCCGTATGATACAACCCGCACGGTGAACTTACAGATGATGTGCATACCCTCGAAGTACTCGGATTTCTATGACTAATATGTCAAAAGAGGCAAGATAAATATTTGACCAACACTTTTTTACCCTTTGTGAACATGATGACACGGTATTTATTGCTCACAGAAATGCATACTTTACTATATTTTAAAATAAGTCGTAATTAACCAAAATAGTTACATAAAACCATATTTTGGGTCACACCATTTTTTAACCGTTCTCCAATTGACATGTTTTGTGTCGATAGTGCGAAGCGTTTTTGTTTTGTGTTTGCTTAATGTAAATATTTTGTGGTTTGAAGGTAACGAGTTTCCCGCGCTGAAGGTTCTCACAGTAGAAAGGACAAAAGAAAGGTAGAAACGCAGTCAGTTTGCTACACCCCCTTCACTCCTCCCACACATGCGCTGTAACCCAGCTGTTCCCAGGTAGAAATTTTGAACAGTAGTGGCTCTGTTAACGTGAAGAGGACATTTTTCTATCTTCTGACAGTGAAGTGTGAATTCAGTTGTACGAAATACGTGTCTGCTTTTATGATGCCGAAAGGAAAGCACTGGGAAACTGCGAAATTGCGCGGGTTTGTTACATAGTTTCGCGAAAAATATTTTATATTGATGAGGAAATTTTATTTTGCAAACTCTGCGAAGTGCTAAAAATATCGTTCCGCAGTCCAGCAACAGTGCAAGACCACTTAAACAAAACAAGCTCTTGTATTGAACGAAAAGATGATCCAAGCAAATTTTGGACAATATTTAACTTGTTTTATGTCATATTTGGGAATGTTTTAGGACATAAGTACATTTCTAGATTGTTGATGTCACAGCAATGCGAGCCCTGAACAACGATCTAACTTGCGGAGTGATGTTCTCTACGATAAGCCGGATATCGAGGCTATCAAAATATGGTGGAGCAGAGGAATAATGGACAGAAGCTGGTACTTATAGGGGAAAAAAAAGAGCTATCTCAATTTTAAAATCTATTGCGATGAGGAACTGTCTGATTATTATTATTATTATTATTATTATTATTATTATTATTATTATTATTATTATTATTATTATTATTATTATTACTTTGAGCCTTCTATGGACCTCTTTTAGAGGTGCGTGTCTCTTCCACTCCCAAATTCTCTTCATGTTCTGAGCTCTCTCTCTCTCTCTGTCAGTTGTTACGGTGCTTACTGTTTCTTGGGTGTCTCTATTATTCTTCTCTACGTGTCGCTGACCTTCATGAGTTCTGTGTTTAGGTCTTTTGTAACTTTCTTCATCCAGACTGCGGTGGTCTTGCATTTCTTCTTGTTATTATTAATCACACAGTTCTATGCATTGCATGTCTTGAAATAAAGTCCGATATTAAATGTCAGTCTAAATAATTTGTCCGGATTATCAATAAAAAATCCGGCATTTTCTGAAAGAATGCCCTGCACTTGATAATTTTTGGCATGCAGCATGACGGGCGATGAGTGAAGTGTTTACAAACCCGCCCTGGTAGCACGTGCGGTTTGTCCGCGTCCTTGCCTCTTCCCACAGTCAATGTCTCTTAAGAGTTTACTTGCCGTAGATCAACAGTGGTGCAACCAGCTTCTTGAATGTACGTGTACCCAATTACTATTGGCTCTTACATCACACTTTCACTTGTATTGCGAAACCTGCTCTCACATACTTTGCTTGCAAGTCCAACAAATTATTCATTTTTCTTTTCTTGGTAAGTGATGCTGTAAGATTGACTAGAACATTACTTGGCCGAACAGCTCAGTGGCGCTCTGGATCGGAAAAGAAAGCCAGTAGAATACATGGCAGTCGCGGGCGGCTTTGTAAGGGACAAGACACTGCCGACTGTTTCAAAACATTCGATAGGGTAGAGCGAATTTCTTCGAAGCTGTGTGTCGACAGACGGTGCTGTTCCGTCTCGGACTACAAGAGAAGCAGTGTTTCGCTATGGCGTGGCGAACATGAACCACGCTTCATAGGTAAGTTCAATTAACTGAATTAAATGTTCGACGTTTCAATAAACGATAAACAGATGATATAAGGTATAATGAGTACCAGTATATAGTAATAAATTGCGTTTCCGTCTTCACTACGCTCTTACAATGATACTAAAAGGGGTCAGTTTTATAGTTAAAAGCATACTAAAGCAGTAACTAAATTGTATAATTATAAAATGAGTAATGAAATCTAAGAAGAGTCCGAAATCGGAATTTTACGTACATTACAAAAATTCTAAACTAGTTACGAAAGTATGGTAAGATGTGTAGTTAATAAATTAAATGATCTAATTTCAATGATTATGAAATTAATAATTAAATCTAAGAAGAGTCCAAGATCAGTAGTACAGTAACAGACTTGACGTAATTCAATTTTAAAATATACAGTACTTCAAATTGAAGTTTAAAAATATGAAAATCTGCAGCCTGTTTCCAGTCATTCGACCGTGTCAGGAATGGAATGAATGAAACCCCAATCTAGCGGCGAGGATAGTAATTGTGCCTCTGGGGCAACGATAAATGACTGACAGAAGAAATGTTAATGGAGAGTGTTGCTGGAATGAAAGATGACAGGGAGAACCGGAGTGTCCGGAGAAAAAGCTGTGCCGCCTCTGCTTTGTCCAGGACAAATCTCATATGGAGTGACCGGGATTTGAACCACGGTATACAGCTGTGAGAGACCGGCGCGCTGCCGCGTGAGCCACAGAGGCTGCTGAAGTTTAAAAACGTAATTTTCGAAAGTTTTGCACTGAACAAACAGCAGCAGCTTTCTATTATACGAGTAGTATGGCCCTGCTTTGAGAACAATAACTTTTCTCTGTGTAAAACAAAGACCTTACATTGGACTCGCGTCTCTTAATGAGTGTCGGCTCATCTCCGGGGCAGTGTCTCGCGGAGGAGGGGATAAACAAAGCACCGTCGCTGTAGCTGACTGGAGTTTCTGTTCCCGCGACAGGACACACCAAGCAATCTCACTGATGCCTCGAGGCGTCGAGACAGCTGATAGCGCCGGCTCAGTGTTTCCAAGCATACACACACAACGTCCACGGATGATCTAACACCGTCGACGCAACTTCGAACTGCAAGTACGTTCAGTGAAGGATTTCTCTAGGATGTAAGGTTTGAATTTTACAAAGCTGAAAATGCCATGTAAAGACGCAGTGGTAATCATTATTGTCAAGGGAAATCACATCAAGGCAACGTGGTGGTGACAGTGTTTTAAGAGGAAGTACAACTGGGTAATGGTGGTGGTGGTGATTATTGTTTTAAGAGGAAGTACAACTAGGCAACCATCCTTTCTATACCACTAATCAGAGGGAAAAAATGGAAGAGATCCAACACTTCGAAAAATGAAGATATCGGCCAAAGAAAGACAAGGGCCACGAAGGGCGTCAAAATGAGAGATTCCCTAGCCCTCGCAAACCTAATAGCGTCGGGGTCGGAAAAGAACAAGAGTTGACCAAGAGAGGTCGGATAGGATGAATGAAAGTGAGGAGCCTGGCACAAGTAAGTGGAAGCAATGCCAGGACTCTGCTAAGGGCCGCGTGGTCGCCAAACCACGCTCCAATGTTCAGAGCCCCTGGGGCCCTTTTAGTCACCTATTATGACAGGCAGGGGATACCGTGGGTAAAAACTGGGTAAAATCATCTCTTAATAATAATCAGAAGGAAAACTTCCGATACTCTGAAGAAATGAAGGTATCGGTAAAACGGAAGGGAGGGACACGAAATCCTCGCAAGCAGAAGTGTGAGGACTGCACGAGCTGGCGCTGCGAACACCTGCCAGTGCAACGATCAATGGTATACATAACTACGTAAAAAATACATAGTTCAAAAAACTTATGGGAACATGTTTTTGAACGTATGCCAGGCTTCACAAAACAATACCTCACATCCAGGTATATTACAACTAAACCTCTATTCTTTGGCGTTGAAGTATACAAAAGTACATCGATGGATTCACGTTCATTTTCAGAACACAAACGGAAATGTCCAAATAGGGGCAAAAACAAAGTTGGGTGGATTTTCATCACAGTTGGAGAGCTTCAGTATGGTGTACGTGGCATGTTCCGTGTAAGTCGACGGAGGTCTCGTTGCGGTATCAAGTCCCATTCTTCAATGAGAGCCTGTTTGAGGTCTTGGAGAGTCTGCGGTGGAACAGGACGCCCACGAACACTTCTGTCAAGCCTGTCCCACACATGCTCGATGGGATTAAGGTCGGAACTCACTGCTGGCCATTCCATCTCTTGAATGTCCAGTTCTCGCGAGACAGCTCTGGTGATGCGCGCTACATGAGCCCTGGCATTGTCGTGCATGAGTACGAATTCAGGGCCAACACCGTATGCAGTAACCAACACATGCTGTAGCAGTATATGCTCGATGTACCCCGCAGCGGTAAGATTACCGCGGACGACGGCAAGATCCGTACGGCCATCAATACTGATGCCACCCCACATCATCACAGAACCTTGTCCGAATCGGTCGCCTTCCTGGACAACATTTGGCATGTAATCCTCACCACGGCGTCTCCATATACGTTAACGTCCATTACGCAGTGTCAGGGGAAATCCGGACTCGTCTGTGAACAACACAGGTCTCCATTGGAGAAGTTGCCAGTTGACGTGGGTACGGGTAAACAGAAGACGAGCTGCGCGATGTTGCTGCGTTAAACGGGGCACTCGAACCTGTTCCTTACTGTCTTGTCAGACACTGTGACTCCAGTGACCCTCCTGAGGTCTTGTTGCAGTTCTCTGGCAGTTGCTGAACGACACCGCAACGTACAGATGGTCAGATACTGGTCATCCTGGGCCTGGGGGTTCGTCATGCGTCCACGACCTTTTCCAACCCTCCTTCTGAACTGGCTTGTCTCATTGTAGTTATTCTACAAGTGGTGAATAACTGACGGAGAGACATTGAGATCCACAGCAACACGACGAAAAGTCCATCTTTCCTGGATCAAAGTGACGGCCCTTGCGACTTGAACCTCGCTAAGATGCCTCATAAGATGTGCTGGTTTATGTACAACGTGCTGTAATGACCGCAGTAGTCTGTGAACCTCACAACGACGCGCCGCTATTCACTTTGTTTTGAGGGGTCACCTGACAGTTAAATGCATGGCTACGCCTTCAGATGGAGTATAACTTCGATTTAACATACCCTGAGTGGCTAAGGTCTCAAGGTAAGCTGTACGACCATTGGAACCCCATCTACCAAATTAACGTTCACACACCAGACGTTACAAAACATGTTCCCCTAATTTTTTTGAACTGTGTAGATGTATAGAACTCAAAAGGCCTAATGTTCACTAACTAAACTACTAGACGATTTCACACTGACAATGAGAAGCAGGAAAACAGTCAGTCAGGCGACAGTGCTGCCGCTGTGCCACTCTCCGCTTACGGTGAAAGCAGAAAAACTCACACTTATTCTTCTCCTGATAACGTCGGGGTCGGGAAAGAACAAGAGTTGACCAAGGGAGGTCGGACAGCTACAAGAATGGCACATGTAAGTGGAGCCCCTGCTCCTGTCTGACGATAGACAGGGGATACGGTGGTTATATTCTCTCACGTCGGCTAGATGGCTCTATTGCTGCTGAACGGTCACGGGGCCGAATTCATCTAGCTTAATGGCTAAGTGTTCGTCATTACACACAACACAGAAACACACAGTAGTAAACCGGTTTCTGTTGGACGATCTGTGGCTGAGATTTAATTCATTTTGTTGGGTAAACACCAGAGATCTTTTACAAACCGAGATCGTGCCACATGTAGTGAGGAATGGACTTTCTTCCGCCCTTCGAACTACTTCTGTCGGCTTTCAACCCGCGATCTTAGGGTCCGGAGAACGACACTTTCCTACTGATCCAGAGGGGGGGGGGGACTTCCGAGTCATCGAGATGCTAAGAGCTCGGGAGTTTATTAAAATAAAATAAAACATAAATTATATGATTAGTCAAAGTGAAGAATTTTAATCTGAAACATGTCGACATAAATAATATGTCACAGAGCTCGGAGTCATCCGAAAATTTGTGTAACCATATAGTGTATGTAACAACATGTAACGAAAGTGTAACTGGACAACCATGCAGGATGGATGGTCAGACACTGTAACCTAGCAACTGTGCAGGCTGTGATGTAAGGTATGGATGGATGGTCAGACACTGTAACCTAGCAACGGTGCAGCCTGTGATGTAAGGTATGGATGGATGGCCAGACACTGTAACCTAGCAACGGTACAGTCTGTGATGTAAGGTATGGATGGATGGTCAGACATTGTAACCTACTAACGGTGCAGGCTGTGATGTAAGGTATGGATGGATGGTCAGACAC
This sequence comes from Anabrus simplex, assembly GCF_040414725.1. NCBI lineage: Eukaryota > Metazoa > Arthropoda > Insecta > Orthoptera > Tettigoniidae > Anabrus > Anabrus simplex. The sequence continues at coordinate 9,858,259 of NC_090275.1, read as the reverse complement.
TGTAGCCTAGCAACGGTGCAGTCTGTGATGTAAGGTATCGACGGATGGTCAGACATTGTAATCTAGCAACGGTGCAGTCTGTGATGTAAGGTATGGATGGATGGTCAGACACTGTAGCCTAGCAACAGTGCAGTCTGTGATGTAAGGTATGGATGGATGGTCAGACATTGTAACCTACTAACGGTGCAGGCTGTGATGTAAGGTATGGATGGATGGTCAGACACTGTAGCCTAGCAACGGTGCAGTCTGTGATGTAAGGTATCGACGGATGGTCAGACATTGTAATCTAGCAACGGTGCAGTCTGTGATGTAAGGTATCGACGGATGGTCAGACATTGTAATCTAGCAACGGTGCAGTCTGTGATGTAAGGTATCGACGGATGGTCAGACATTGTAATCTAGCAACGGTGCAGTCTGTGATGTAAGGTATGGATGGACGGTCAGACAGTGTAGCCTAGCAACGGTGCAGTCTGTGATGTAAGGTATCGACGGATGGTCAGACATTGTAATCTAGCAACAGTGCAGTGTGTGATGTAAAGTATGGATAGATTGTCAGGCAATGTTACCTAGCAACCGTGCTGCTGGTCATCTGAAATTAACAGTCACTGATGGACAGCCACGACCAAGAGACATATTTATGATTGTTGGACTTTCCCATAGGGACATTAGCCACCATTTTATTTTTATATGGGCCTTGTCCGTGACTGTTCTTTACGAATTAATAAGAACTCTTACCAGTCAGAAGTTTTATGAAATGACTTATTCCACTGAGCGTTTGAGAGGCTTTGCTCCATTAGAATGAGGAATTTTAATTTGATTCCTAAAAGGCTTAGGTACTAGGAGGAAGGTGGAAATATTTTTTCTCAGATAAAGGTGGAGGAGGGTGGGTCCTGATGTTAATAATTTGAGAACCACCTGTAGTTCTTCAGTTCCTGCGACCTCATTGCTGTCGGTTGTTGAACCAGGTAACGGCTGGACCTGAGTGCGGTACCGGTCGGTACTTTCACCAGCCTCCTCTTCTATCCAGGATAATATACATCCATTTATGTAACCCAATGTGTGCGTGCATTTCTTGGATATAAAGTTTCACTCGCTTTTATAATACCGCCGTTCTCGAGTTACAACATGTTGCATCATCTCTCAGTTGTCTCGCGTGGAATGAAAGGTACTGTACTATATCTGATCTACCGCGCAGTGGCTGTTTTCTTGGACTGTGCCAATTAATTTGCCAGCAACTTCTGGAAATGTAAGCAAATTCATCTTGTATTTGATAACCTTCTATAAAAATGAAATTATAATTGTGTCGGTACAATTCAAACATTTGCATCATGAAACTTCGACTAAGTACGGTATAGCCTATACAAGTCGAAAATGGGTTCAGTTCAGTGTTTGTCTGTCTACCTGTTTGTTACATCACGGGGAAAAGGTTTAACAGAGTTTCTCAAAATTCGAAACTAGGGCATACATTATTTGATTAGTATACAATGATGTTGCAATATTAACAGCAGCAATTCAGGAATTATCCGTTAATGTTAATATATATATTATGTGTGTGTGTATATATATATTACATAATACAAATTGTCCAAATATTATTTCTGATATTTTTTGTTTTTTCATTTTTATCGTTGTTGTTTAGGTCATCGGTCCATATACTGGTTTGATGCAGCTCTCCATAACATCCTACCCTGTGTTAATAGTTTCATTTCTCCGTAACTGCTGCATGTTACAACTGCTCTGATCTGCTTTTCATATTCATACCTTGGTCTACCCCTACCGTTCTTACCCCCTACACTTCCCTCAACAACCAAACGAACAAGTCCTGGGTGTCTTAAGATATGTCCTATCGTTCTATCGCTTCTTCTCGTCAATTTAGCCAAATCGATTTCCTCACACCAATTCGATTCAGTATCTCTTCATTCGTGATTCGATCAGAATTCTTCTGTAACACCACATTTCAAAAGCTTCTATTATCTTTGTTTCTCAACTATTTATCGTTTCACTTCCATACGGTGCCACGCTCCAGATGAAAGGGAGCGGGGATAAGGGAACAGCGATCTGGAAGTCAAGTAGGGGTGGCATAAAAATGTTAGTGTTGAACTGTAGAAGCATTCTAAATGAATAAATAAATAGAACTAAGTAATTTAATAGATATATACTTACCAGATATTGTGATAGGAGTTGAATCATGGCTGAGAAATGATATAATGGATGCAGAAATTTTCTCACGGAACTGGAGTGTGTATCGTAGAGATAGGATAGAAATAGTAGGAGGGGGAGTGTTCATTCTGGTGAAAGGCGAATTTGTAAGCTACGAAAAAGTTAACGATGACAAACATGAAATTCTAAGTGTAAGGCTCATTTCTAAAGATAATAGGCAACTAGATGTCTTTGGAGTGTACAGACTGGGAAAGGGTAGCGCTGACGCTGATTCAGAATTATTTGATAAGATAATCACTATGTGGGAAACGACATGGAAAAGAACGTGATTGTAGCGGGAGATCTGAATTTACAGAATGTCAACTGGGAAGGTAATGCGAACGACAGGAAGCATGACCAACAAATCGCAAATAAGTTAATATTGAAAGGTCAGCTGATTCAGAAAGTGATGGAACCAACTAGAGGGAAGAATATTCTGGATGTGATGCTGGTAAAACTAAATGAGCTCTATAGAGAAACCAACGTAATAGATGGTATTAGTGAGCATGAAGCTGTTTTTTTCGTAGTCAAAAATAAATGTGATAGAAAGTAGGACTCTTAGGCAGTACCATATAGCTGATAAATCAGGCATGGGGGAGTTTAAGAAAAGTAACTATGATCAGTTCAAAACGATAAATAAAAATGTAAACAGACTCTGGGATGAGTTTAAAGCAATTGTTTAAGAATGGGAGAAAGGAGACGAGCTGCTCGTCTAAGTGGTATGTTCCGAGCTGTCAGTGGAAAGATGGAGTGAAATGACATTAGTAGACGAATAAGTTTGAGTGGTGTCTTTAAAAGTAGGAAAAATCATAATATGAAGATAAAGTTGGAATTCAAGAGGACAAATTGGGGCAAATATTCGTTTATAGGAAGAGGAGAGGGGAGTTAGGGATTGGAATAACTTACCAACGGAGATGTTCAATAAATATCCAATGTCTTTGAAATCATTTACGATAAGGCTAAGAAAACAACAGGTAGGGAATCTGCCACCTGGGCGACTGTCCTAAATGCAGATCAGTATTGATTGATTGATTTCAGAAACATCTTTCTAATTCCTATATCAATGTTTGAAGAGTGAAAATTTCTTTTCTGAAGAAAGCTCTTCCTTGCTTGTGCTAGTCTGCACTTTATATCCTCTTTACTTCTACCATCTTTAGTTGTTTTACTACCCAAGTAACCATACTCATCTACTTACTTTACGATTTCATTTCCTAATGTAATATTTCCTGCATCACCTGACTTTGTTCGACCGCACTCCGTTACTTTTGTTTTAGACTTATTTATTTTCATCTTGTATTCCTTCTCCAAGTCTTTGTCCATACCATTCATCAATTTCTCCAGATCTTGTGCAGAGCAAGATAAAATAACTTTAATTATCATCGCTCCTGATTTTTATCGTTTGAGGAATAATAATGGAGATAGACGCAAAAGGGGGCCAGAGCAAGAATTGTCATATTGCTTCCTTATCGTTAGCTGTATCCAAACCTGTACGTAATAAACTAGTGCACATTACTATTTCTGGTCTTTCACATTCCGTAGGTTTTCGCCGTACGAGGAATATCTTTAATTATTATGTTTGACGCAAATAATATCTCTGGGAATATTAGTTCTATATAAAAAAATATACATTACAAAACGCATATCTTCGATATTTATAAGGGAGTAATTCACGAATTTAAATTTTTGTGGCTTATCGGAGATCAAGAATTGAATAGTATTATGCATCAGTTGACCAAACGCCAAAATTGATGTTTAAAAAGAAAAGATTACTGCTCCATCTGGTAGCTAAAAGTGTAAACTTTATACAGTTTATTGTTCTGACTATTGTTCTCATCATGGTTTCGCGGGAAATGAATTTTGACCAAACGCCAACAACTCAATAATAAAATTTAAGTTTTCCATCAAGTGATTAACCGCCATTTCTGAGTCTGAATCGCGCTTCAAAATTGCAGGCATTTGTGAAAGAGATCTCCTGTAGACGAGTATAATCAATATAACGCATGATGTGGTGTTTGACAGAATATAATTGTATACTTAAACGAGCAAGAACATTAGTTAAAAAGTGCCATATTCTACACTACACTGATCATTTTAAAATTCAAATCGAATCATTAAACGACAGTTTTGTTGGTTTGTTAGTGATACAAAACAAAAACTAAAACTAAAGGAACCGCAATAAGGCATCATATGACCAAGCGATGCCTTTGCTGGCGTGACAAGTGTTTACAGTGCACTATGTCTTATGGTATGTGCTAGAGCAATTTTGTTACTTTCATTGATCTGTCACAGTCTTATCCTTGGCTTTGACAATATGAAAGTGACTGAGGTATGAGCGATGCTAGTAATGCCAGTCGCTGTTATGCATGGTGTGATAATGTTGCTCAGAGGGTCGGTTGATGCATGCATTTCAGTAGACTTTGATATGTAATAGCAACTTCTAGCTCAGCGAGGAAAGCAACGTGAAAGCAGCTCGCTCCTCGTTTCTCTAGTACGCCTCTTCAGTTACGTCTAGGCCATCCAACCACCCTTATGGCTGAGGACTGACTAACGTTTATATTCATGTAGAAAACATTTCTTGGGAGACAAAGTAGGGGGCCCCATACTACGAAAAACGAAAAATGAAGCAATTTCCTCAATTGTGCCGAATGTCGAGGGGCTAAAGGGCCCAGAGAGCTTTCAAATTTTGACTCTCGGATAGCTCTATAAAACAAAAAACAAATTTTGAAAATCACTTCCGGCCTAAATGCAGTTCCAGAAGAACAACCTAAAATCGCTTGCTTCTTTACTCGGTTCTTTTTATTCAAATGCTAGGCAAATCAACTTATTTATATAATTCCTTGTGTAATGGTGGTGGTGATTATTATTTTAAGAGGAAGTAGAACTGGGCAACCATTCTCTATATAACAGTAATAAGAGAAAAATGGAAGGGATCGGACACTTCGAAAAATGAAGGTATCGTCCAAAGAAAGCCAAGAAGAGCGTGAAATGGAAGACTCCCTAGGCCTAACGTCGGGGTCGGAAAAAACAAGAGTTGTCAGGTAGGATAGATGAAATTGACGAGCTTGGCACAAGTAAGTGGAAGCAAGGCCAGGACTCAGCTAAGGGCGCCGTGGTTGCCAACCCACGCTCAGAGCCCCTGGGGCCCCTTTTAGTCGCCTCTTACGACAGGCAGGGGATACCGTGCATGTTATTCTACCACCCCCACCCTCAGCCCCTGTCAAGGTGCTCAAATATGTTAGTATCGTATCGGGAGATTTGTCGGCGCATAAAAAGAAAACTTGTGGTCAAAATTCTGACGCCTCTACGTCTCCAAAACTCGTAAAAAGTAGTGTGGGACGTAAAACCAACGGGTTTATTTTTCACAACGTTTTAGCCAACTAACTAGCATTATACAGCTTTCTTCTCTTCCGTCCATGCAGTGGGTTTATTTGTTCGCCAACGTTCGCCTGTCCCATATAATTTCACCTGTTATGCTGATTTCTTGAAGGTATTTTTCAATTTCTACAATCCAGTTGTTCTTGACATTTAGTGAGGAGGCATAATTAAATATCTTCAACATTATTATTATTATTATTATTATTATTATTATTATTATTATTATTATTATTATTATTATTATTATTATTATTATTATTATTATTATTATTATTATTAGACACGCAGGTCGACCACAGAAGTATCTAAAGTCCAGCAGCATGCTAATTTGCCCTCCTTTTTCATATCAAACAGTAAATAACTATACAAAATACATTAAATGCAAGGAAGACTGATGAAGGGGAGAGTAGATCCATGTGGGTTGTAACAATAATCGCGAAAGCATTACATGAAATTCTAGTGGTTGGCTGTTGCCAAACAGTCGTCATAGCGCTTAACAGAGGACATTGACACGGATGCCTTATGTGAAAGGTATAGTGGCATAGTGGAGACAGTATGCAGTAACAGTGAAAGCCACTGTTCAGTAAATCGGAAACCCTCTCACGAATCTCAAGAAGTGAGCGCCTATACATTTTCTATTCCGTTCGGCAACGTTCATAGTGGAAGGATTTTTTCTAAGATGACCTCAACATGGACAAAGAATACAAAATTACTCGGTTAAAGCAGAGCTCCAAATCTGCAACATTTCTCAGAAGAGCGTTCAGCGATGCATGTACAAGAAATTTCTGGCCAACAGACGACTTCTGGAGGCAGCCAGCGTACAAAAATACTAAACTTTAAGACATTCGTTTACAGCAGTTTTTGGTCATGTTTATATTTTTATTATTATGAATTTTTGTATGCGTTGTCTGAAAGTAGCTTCTAATTCGAGAAAGCTTAAAATAAAAAAATATGATGAGTTCATATGTTGTTTGTTAATATTGTTTTAAAAATGTATGATGCTTCATTCTGAAGAGCAAAGGTAAGACTAGAGATGGTGGTGGTGATTATTGTTTTAATAGAAAGTGCACCTAGGCAAAAACAGTAATCAGAGAGAAAAAAAATGGAAGGGATCCGACATTTCGAAAAATGAAGGTATCGTCCAAAGAAAGACAAGAGCCACAAACAGCGTGAAAATGAACGACGACCTAGGTCTCGAATGTTTTAATACTGTCGGGTTCGGAAAAGAACAAGAGTTGACCAAGGGAGGTCGGATAGGATAGATGGAAGTGAGGAGCCTGACACAAGTAAGTAGAAGCAATGCCAGGACTCAGATAAAGGTCCCGTGGTCGCCAACCCACGCTCCTAAGTTAAAATCCCCTGGGGCTGAATTTTTGTATGCGTTGTCTGAAAGTAGTCTAGTTTGAGAAAGCTTAAAAATAACACAACTGTTATTTGTTAATATTGCTTTAAATACCTGATGCTTCATTCTGAATAGCAAAGGTAAAACTAGAGTCACCCATGTGGCCTATGAATGTCCTTAATTTTCAAAGTTAGAAATCTGGGAACCTATCGCCAGCACGGACGTGACGAAGCAGTACAGTATTTAAAACTACAGAGCGTACCAATTCTCTCAGGATATTTTGGTGATTCTGCTACCGGGACAAACCAAACAGTTATCTTCTTCACCCCATAGTTGGTCTGCAGCACCTGCTTCTGGCTATGCAACACCGCGTCTTCAGTCGCTGTGATAGTCACTTGTCTCGACGGCAGGTTGCCAGGTTACGTACCGTGCATCGCTGTTGGCCTAGAGCTAGAGGCTGCATGTCGCAGCCGGTTGGTTTTACATCAGTTGCAATTATTGTTCTTCCGAAAAGCACTTAATAACAGGCTCTCGAAAGCATACCTTCCTTCAAAGTCCTTTTAAGGTAACGAAAGATCCGATGTTTAGAGGGTCTATATAGAGAGAAACCAGATTTTCAGTATTCGACATGGACACATAAAATATAACTTGATGTAAAATACTTTATGAAAATGTTATGCGGAAAGGACTTACAATAACGTTGAGAAGTTTAGTTTTGTCGCTTACCAATTTTAAACAACGGTTAAACAAAGCCTACTGTTAAACTTCGTTTTATATCTCTGCTAAGCTATGTTAGCAGAAGGAGCTCTCTTCAGTTCACGTCATGCATCTTCAAGACAGTTCATGTCCGCAGAATGTGCCGGCCACACAATGCGTCTCATGGCCACTCTGGTTCATTGTTCACAAGTGTAAAGTTCTCGCCCAGAGCGGCAGCAAATGCTGTAACTACTGGATGTGTACCAGACCAGTCATACCCAGGTTATAGGTGCACGTCCACCAAATATGATCCCACCCCAAACCATGAATCCAAGATATAGCAGGTATCTGGGATCCAAGAGGTCAAATGGACGGTATCGCGATTGACCTGTCTAAAGCATTTGATAGGGTAGATCACGGGAGACTACTGGCAAAAATGAGTGCAATTGGACTAGACAAAAGAATGACTGAATGAGCGGTTATATTTATAAAAATAGAACTCAGAGAATTAAAGTAGGCGAGGCTTTATCTGAACCTGTAATAATTAAGATGAGAATTCCTCAAGGCAGTAGTATTGGACCTGTATGTTTTTTTATGTATATAAATGATGCGAGTAAGGAAGTAGAAAGGCGTTTTGCAGATTATGTTATTCTCTATAGAGTAATGAATAAGTTACAAGATTGTGATAATGCTGTGAGATGGACGGTAGGCAATGGTATTATGATGATAAACGGGCTTAAAAGTCAGGTTGTGAGTTCCACAAATAGGAAACGTCCTCTCAGTTTTAATTATTGCGTCGATGGGGTGAAAGTTACTTATGGGGAGCATTGTAATACTTAGGTGTTAATATAAGGAAAGATCTTCATTGGAGTAATCACATAAATGGGATTGTAAATAAAGGGTACAGATCTCTGCACATGGTTATGAGTGTGTTTAGGGGTTGTAGTAAGTACATAAAGGAGGGGGCATATAAGTCTCTGGTAAGGCCCAAACTAGAGTATGGTTCCAGTGTATGGGATTACTTGATTCGAGAACTGGAAAAAAAACCAAAGAAAAGCAGCTCGATTTGTTCTGGGTGATTTCCGACAAAAGAGTAGCGTTACAAAAATGTTGCAAAGTTTGGGCTGGGAAGAACTGGGAGAAAGGAGACGAACTGCTCGACTAAGTGGTGTATTCCGAGCTGTCAATGGAGAGATGGCGTGGAATGACATTAGTAGACGATGAGTGGTGTTTTTAAAAGTAGGAAAGATCACAATATGGAGATAAAGTTGAAATTCAAGAGGACAAATTAGGGCAAATATTCGTTTATAGGAAGAGGAGAGGGGAGTTAGGGATTGGAATAACTTACCAAGGGAGATGTTCAATAAATTTCCAATTTCTTTGCAAAGAAAAGGCTAGGAAAACAACAGATAGGGAATCTGCCTCCAGGGCGACTGCCCTAAATGCATATCAGTTGTATAATAATAATTTCGTGTGGCTGTTTCTAGCCGAGAGCAGCCCTTGTAAATCAGACCCTCCGATGAGGATGGGCGGCATCTGTCATGTGTGGATAAGTGCGTGTTATTGTGGTGGAGGATAGTGTTATGTGTGGTGTGTGAGTTGCAGGGATGTTGGGGACAGCACAAACACCCAGCCTCCGGGCCACTGAAATTAACCAATGAAGGTTAAAATTCCCGACCCGGCCAGGAATCGAACCCGAGGCCTTCCAAACCGAAGGCCAGTACACTGGCCATTCAGTCAACGAGTCGGAGAAATCAGTGGTGATTGACGCAACCTCCTTGGTGCTCCAGGGCTCGTTACATCTCTCTCCTCTTGTTGTATGGACCCAAGCTTGCGGTGACCGTGCGCTCCCACTGTTGTTGCTCACCGCATACGAGACGTCTTCTGGCGAGCATTTTGCATAGGCATCCTTGATGTGGTGCTGATTATTGTTTCAAGTGGAAGTTTCCTCTATAAACGAAAATGGAAGATGCTCGACACTTCGGCAAACGAAAGGGAAGAACCGCGAAGGGTATGAAAATGGAAGGCTCTCAAGCCCTCGGAAACTTAATACTGTTGGGGTCGGAAAAGAACAAGAGTTGACGAACGGATGCCTGGTAGGAAAGATGAAAGTGAGGAGCATTGCTGTCGTGCAGCCGACTTTACACATTCACTACTACAGTGGTCCTGCCCGAACGAGATGGCAGTAGCAGTGTGGATACGGCGTGCTGAAAGCAACAAATACCTATCCTCCCTGCGAGATGTTTTGTGTAGGCGTTCTGTCTGTTGTCAATCAGCAACCGTTTGTGTCTCCTTGATTTTTTCGGAGCTCTAGAGACATCACTCTGACTCACTCCAACACAAGTAACGACATCCACTTGTCCCCATCCATCTTGTAGCAACGTCAGAGCTTGAATGCGGTCAGTAGCAGCAGTCCTACACCGCCGACCTTACAGAATATGTTGATACATTGACCGACAAGGCAAATGCCTCCTATCGGACCTAGCTTGAGCGTCAGATATCGGCCTACGGTGCACAATATAATATCTATTCTATTCTCTGCTTTATTATGTGAGAGATTGTGTACGATTGTGGCATTTGATGAAGTGATAAGTCTACACACAATTTGCACACGCATCTTGCATCTGGTTGATGAAAGCACAACTTGTGGTGAAACCCACGTACTGTGATAGCGCTCCGTAGTTCCTGGTTTGGTCCCGACCAGCCTGTGTCTATCATGGCGTCCGTGGCATAAAAATCCTCATTTATTTCCGTTCTTTCTTCGTGTTAAATGATCCCTTGCGTGCTGTATGGTCGATGTCCTCGTGCCAGTTCATAGACCAATCGTGATGGTACTTTGCCTTTGTCTATTCTACAGCCGACAGGTCAGAGATATTTAAATATTCTCGTATTACCTCAAAACCGTAAGTAACAATTGCATAGTCCCACAGGTGTTATAACAGAAAGTTTTATGAGATCTGTAATGTCATAAATAGCTCGTATTGCTGCTCTAATGCATGTTATAAACATGTTTGTCACACCATCACATGTACCGTGTGAAATCGTAATATACAGAACTTTCTCTGAGTACTGTATAATTACTGAATATTAGTGTATAAGGAGCCCCACATTTCTCATTCCACCGGGGGCCCAAGAATGTTTTCATTCAGCCCTGTTTACATCATTGTTGGCCCTATTATTCTATACATGTTTTTAATGGAACAGACTTCGCTATAGTTGCCACTATGTTACAAATTCATTATACTTCTCGGATTTCATTGGACAGCAATTTCGACAGTTCTAATATCTCAAAGAGAAAGATCTAGAGAAGGAAATGGCAAAAGACAGAAAGAGACGGAAGAGCCTCATTAGAGGTGGTGGTGGCGGTGGTGATTATTGTTTTAAGAGGACGTACAACTAGGCAACCATCCTCTATATCAGTATTCGGGAGATAGTAGGTTCGAACCCCACTGTCGGCAGCCCTGAAAATGGTTTTCCGTGATTTCCCATTTTCACACCAGGCAAATGCTGGGGCTGTACCTTAATTAAGGCCACGGCCGCTTCCTTCCCACTCCTAGCCCTTCCTTGTCCCATCGTCGCCATAAGACCTATCTGTGTCGGTGCGACGTAAAGCAACTAGCAAAAAAAAAAAAAAAAGTCCTCTATACAACACTAGTCAGAGAGGAAAATGGAAGGGATCCAACACTTCCAAAAGTGAAGATATCGGCCAAAGAAAGACAATGACCACGAAGGGCGTGAAAATGAAAGACTCCCTGAGATTCACAAATCTAATACCGTTGGGGTAGGAAAAGAACACGAGTTGACCAAGGGAGGTCGGATAGGACAGATGAAAGTGAGGAGCCTGGCACAAGTAAGTGGAAGCAATGTCAGGACTCAGCTAAGGGTCCCGTGGTTGCCAACCCATGCTCCCAAGTTGAGAGCCTCCGGGACCCGTTAGGACAGGCAGAGGATACCGTGGGTGTAATTCTACCACCCCCACCCAAAGGGGGATAGCCTCATTAAATACCGCAACTTTGTATGAAAAGGGATAAGTTGCAACAAGAAGTGTAGAATCAGCCTTACTAAAGAGCGATTGGAAGACTGAACTTTCAGACAGGCAGACTCATCTGCTGTGCTAAAACGAGCTTTCTCCGGACGGGAAGCAGGAAAGATTGGAGAAGTAAGGAACCTTCCCTGCAGGTGTTGAAAGGGAGAAACTACGGATATGTATCTCATATCCACTGGTCTTTGTTTCCAGCCGAGAGCGCGAACGATGACCGCGTGTATAGAAAGACCCAGTTATCCTTTCCCTGACATAACAGCTGAGAGAGAAATCAGGTCAGCCGGCGTTATGTAACGTGGGAGCATCTCGTTCTCGGGGTGAACCGGTAAGACGAGAAACATGACGCAAGACAAAGGAAGTCTTTCATGCGGATGTTTTGTATCCACTAATGACTCTTTCGTGGTCTGGTATGTCTGCACCTCGGGCGCATCCCGATATGTCACGCGTGGACTGTTCTCTTCTGTAGGTGTCTGGAGAGGACCACAGCGAGTGTAGACCAAACAATGAACGGCACGAATTGCTCATTGTCTCGGGGTTGTTTCGTCCTAGTCCATACGCACCTGGCTCGCTCGCTTTCATTCCCCACCCTGAAGGGGTGGCGCGGGCCACCTAGAGAGTGTCACCCTCTCGGAAGAGGGAGAAAGGGAAGAAGAGCATTAGTGGTGTTCAGGATATGCTGAAGTTTTTTTTCTTTACGTCGCACCGACACAGATAGGTCTTATGGCGACGATGGGACAGGGAAGGGCTAGGAGTGGGAAGGAAGCGGCCGTGGCCTTAATGAAGGTACAGCCCCAGCATTTGCCTGGTGTGAAAATTGGAAACCACGGAAAACCATTTTCAGGGCTGCCGACAGTGGGGTTCGAACCTACTATCTCCCGAATACTGGATACTGGCCGCACTTAAGTGACTGCAGCTATCGAGCTCGGTATATGCTGAAGTTCAGGTTTTTCTTGAAGCTAGGGTAGGATTACTCTTTATTATATAATGGTCCGACTCGTTGGCTGAACGGTCAGCGTACTGGCCTTCGGTTCAGAGGGTCCCGGGTTCGATTCCCGGCCGGGTCGGGGATTTTAACCTTAATTGGTTAATTCCAATGACACGGGGGCTGGGTGTGTGTGCTGTCTTCATCATCATTTCATCCTCATCACGACGCGCAGGTCACCTACGGGTGTCGAATAGAAAGACCTGCACCTGGCGAGCCGAACTTGTCTTCGGACACTCCCGGCACTAAAAGCCATACGCCATTTCATTATATAGTGTAGGCACAGGATGGACGGGGTTTTATGTTTATTGATTTATTTCTGTTTCATTTTGTAGTTGTGTTTCACGGGTAATATAGGGCATCGGGACATTCTGTGAGCGTTTTTTCTTTCTTTTTCTTTCCTTTTTTCAGACATTATGGATAGCTGCGATAGAACAAACTTCATGAGTAACACAAGTTGATAAATAAACACACCGTAAATACATGTTACATAGTTTGGAACAAAAGAGAGAAAAAAATTAACGTACCCGTACATAAATATGTATCCTTATCAGAGCCTAATACAGAATATAAGTGAATTTAAAAAAACTAACACGTGCACTCCAGGTTAAAATACGTAAACTTTACATTAGAAGAGAGAATTGAAGCATTTACATATGATCTATATTGTATATATAAAAATTAAAGGACTATCAATTAATTATCACTACATTAAGTATCAAATGGTATTAAAAAGATGAGGGAAGATATGTACAAATTGGCTATTGTGAAAAAAATAAGGGGGTGACGTGGTAACGTCGAAGATGATAAATTCCCCCTAAACAGTCTCCACATGCTGTCCAAGCGGAGGGGTCGGGTGAAGGAATTTCAGGATATGGAGTGAGGTGCGGATAAAAAGAGGGATCTTGAGAGGGGATTACAGAAGAAGGGAGAGGATAAAATTGTTACGGTCAAGGGAATGTTGGAAATAGCGGGTAGCGAGAATGGAGATGAAGGTATCCAGTTTGGGAATTGGGAAGATGTTGTACAGATCAGAGACGTGAAAGAGTGGAGGAAGGCGGAGGGCGATGCGGACTAGGCGGCGTTCCATGGATAGGAAGGGTTTAAGGAGGGTAGGGTGGGAGTCAGCAACGGCCAGCCAGGTGGTGAAAACATTGACGACGGCAGAACGGATGAAGGCGGTGTAGGTGAGTAGGAGGAGTTTGGAGTTGAGACCTCAGTTGGTCCCGGCAAGCCGACGAACCAACTGTGCTCGACAGGAGGCTTTGGTTTAAAGGGTCCGGAAATGCGGGCGGAAAGTGAGGAATTCGTCTATGGTTACACCAAGGTACTTGTGGGAGGGTTGAGTGGTAAGTGGGGTGTCGCAGATGGTGAGTCGGAGGAGGTTGGGGTCACGGGTCACACAGAAGCGACGGTGGCTACCACGGATTAAGATTGATTGGGTTTTGGAGGGATTTATAAGGAGATGCCACTTGTCACACCAGGATAGGAAGGAGTCAAGGTAAGGTTGTAGGAGGTTGTTCGCGCTAGAGACGGAAGGAAGGGGTGTTAGGATTGCAGTATCGTCCGCGAATTGTAGTAACTGAATGGTGGCGGGTGGTTGAGGAATATCTGCTAGGAACAAGATGAAGAGCATGGGGGATAGTTCCGAGCCTTCACGAACACCATAGGACTTGGGAAATAAAGAGGAGAGTTCGCGATTAATGGATATCCTGGCAGATCGGTGGGAGAGGTAAGAGGCTAATGTAGGTAGAGGGTAAGGCAAAAACGTGAATTTTAAAGATGAGGGCTGCGTGCCAAACAGAGTCGAAAGCCTTGTTGAAATCGAAAGTAATGAGAATTTTCCATGGTTGAGGTGGTTGGAGTATATTTGGATGAGCTTGAGGAGTTGGTCGTGTGAGGATAATCCGGGACGGAAAGCTCCTTGGGAAAGCGGGAGAAGGTGATGGGACGACAGGTAGGAGTGGAGGCGGCGGACCAGGATTTTATCTAGAAGTTTGGCTAGGACGGAAATGAGACATGTTGTACGAGTCTAGGTCGGACAGGGGTTTGGGAAACAGGAGCATGATGGATTTCTTCCAGACGGTTGGGTAGAAACCCATGTGGAGGATGAAAGTGAATTGGGTGGCTAGAAGGGTGAAGAGGGTGGGAGGAGCTTCACGTATATGGCGGTAACGGATATTGTTGGGGCCGAGTGCGGTGTTGCGAGTTTGGAGAGAGCGATTTGAATATCGGTGGGGGCGATGAGAGAATTAAGATGGTGAAGGGGAGAGAGAGAGAGAGAGAGAGAGAGAGAGAGAGTAGCAGAGGGTATGAGTTCAGGAGAGGATTGAACGGTATGAGAGAGTGGTGCATCAGCAAGGCAAAGTGTTGGGAGATTTGGTTGTTGAAGTGCAGGCGAAATGTTCAGAGAAGATCTCCAGCTTTTCCGTGGTGTTAGCTTGAGCCTTTCCTTGGTGAAGGATAGGATAGTTAGGGGTGCTATGCTGGCCGAGGAGGCTGGAAAGACGACGCCAGTATTGGGAGGGATGAGCATGTAGGGAGTTAAGGGTTGTACAGGTTTGAGACCATGAGCGACGTTTGTGAGTAATAAGGCAGTTACGTACTGCGCGGAGTAGTTGGCGGTGCAGGCGGAGAAAATAGGTGTCACGGGTGCGAGTGTAATCCTGGAGATAGGATTGAGAAAGTTTCTGGAGATGGAGAAATTTGGGCCGGGGGCGCGGTTTGGAGGGGGAATGTGAAGTGGTGGGGATGTTGGCTTGAGAAGCAGAGGTGATAGAAGATTACAGGAGATCCTGAAGGGTATCAACTGAGGTCTGGTCAGCCAGGGTGGGAAAGGGGGAGTGTGGGAGCGTGTTGGAGAGGGCGGAGCGATATGAATTCCATTTGGCCCGAGCGTAATTGGGTACTGCTTGGGTGGGTTTGAGGATGGGTGGTGAGTGGGGATTTGTAATGGAACGGGGAGATGATGACTGCCAATACTGGGAAGGAGTGTAATATTGATGAGATGTGTGAAAGAGTTATGGGGATGATTGCATCAGGTGTGTTCTGGGATGAGGGACGTGTTGGACCAGGAAGTGGAATAAGGGAGGAAGCAATGTCACTGAGGAGGCTGTGCATTTTTCGAACGTGTCTGTCGGTCAGATTCAGGTCGGCAAGAAGAATGTAGTGCTGAAAGGTTCTGCTGAGGTGAGTGAGGTGATCTAGTGGGAGGGGTTGGTTGGAGCACGTGTAGGATGCGGGAGCGAAAGTAAGATTGTGGCTTACGCTTTATAAGTTTGTCAATTTTAATGGAAGGACATCGGATATCCTTGGTCGGTTTTTTGCCGTTGCTGGAACTCTTGTCCGATGGTTTAGGACCAGTAACCTGCCTGACGGCACGTTATTTTACAAGTCTAAATTCTAACCAAGGATTCGAACCTGGACCACCCAGGTATAAAACCAGCGGGTAAGCCGCTATGCTAAGGGAGTATTAATACGTCTCTCATAGTCTAACTGTCGGTTGGTCTCTCGGTGGAATTCACGTGAAAGACGACGACACCTCTTGTCTGCTCACAGATCAATCTCGTTGGTAATCCACATAAGTTTGGAATCTCCTTAATAACTTTTACCATCTGTGGTGACGGCTAATCAGTACGGGCCATATTCTTCAAGTGATCGATCAGAAGAGGATGACAAGGAAGTTGTAATGATCCACACGGTGTTCGATATGCCTCTTGGACTGTCCAAACTCCATTATTATTATTATTATTGTAATTATTATCAATAATAATAATAATGATAATAATAAATCTACCGACACGAGGCTGACGTATTTGAGCACCTTCAAATATCACCGGACTGAGCTAACTTGGGGCCAGAAGGCCAGCGCTCTATCGTCTGAGCTAAGCCACAAACTCCATTCTAACCCGTCTTCGCGGATAACACAATTCACATATCAGTTACAGTAGCCTACAAGAAGAGCAGAGGTTTACTGTTCTTGAAGTTATTTTTATTTAGTCAGTTTACCACCCACGTCGTCCAGCTCCATGTCTAAATGGTTAGCGTGTTGGCCTTTGGTCACAGGGGTCCCGGGTTCGATTCCCGGCAGGGTAGGCAATTTTAACCTTAATTGGTTAATTTCTCTGGCACGGGGACTGGGTGTGTGTGTCATCTTCATCATCACTTCATCCTCATCACGACGCGCAGGTCGCCTACGGGAGTCTGCACCTGGCGAGCCGAACATGTCCTCGGACACTCCCGGCACTAAAAGCCATCCGCCACTCCATTTCACCGTTGGTTTCTCCCCCCGGACTCAGCGAGGGATCCCACCTCTACCGCCTCACGGGCAGTGTCCTGGAGCGTGAGACATTTGATCGGGGATACAACTGGGGAAGATGATCAGTATCCCACCAAAGCGGCCTCACCTGCTATGCTGAACAGGGCCTTGCCGGGGATCGGAAGATCCGAAAGGATAGACAAGGAAGAGGGAAGGAAGCGGCCGTGGCGTTAAGTTAGGTACCATCCCGGCATTTGCCTGGAGGAGAAGTGAAGAGCCCATTTCGAGGATGACTGAGATGAGAATCGAAACCCCTCTACTCAGTTGACCTCCCGAGGCTGAGTGAGCGGTGTTCGAATTCTCGTACCACTTTTCACATTTCTTGGCAGAGTCTGGAATCGAACTCGGGCCTCCGGGGGTGATAACTAATCACACTAACTACTACACTACAGATTAGAGGCCGGCTACAGTCAACGCCAGGTGAGCCCGTAGCGTCATTTCACGGCTGTAGAGAAGATTCCAGGAGGAGGAGACATCCAACGTTAGTACGGGCAAGGTCGACCACGTGAACTGGCTGGAGACCTCGCAGCAGCCTCGTCAGACTGTGCACCGTCGACTTCAAGTGACTGATCTGTGACCCGCCAGATGCATTCCTCTCACTCAAAGGCACCGCGTGGTTGTCCACCTCCGTAGCGTAAGGGTTAGTGCCTCGGAGGCCCGGCTTCGATTCCCGGTACTGCCAGAAATTTAAGAATGGCAGGAGGGCTGGTATGTGGTTGAAATGGCACACGCAGCTCACCTTCATTGGGTGTGTGTCTGAAAAAAGCTCCAGCATTTCGGAATGAGGACCCGAGTTTGTCCGGCTCCATGGCTACATGCTTAGCATGCTGGCGTTTGGCCACAGGGGTCCCGCGTTCGATTCCCGGTAGGGTAGGGAATTTTAACCATAACTGGTTAATTTCGCTGGCACGAGGGCTGGGTGTATGTGGATTTCATCTTCATCACGACGTGCAGGTCGCCTACGGGAGTCAAATCAAAAGACCTGCACCTGGCGAACATGTCCTCGGACACTCCGGGCACTAAAAGCCATCCGCCATTCCATTTCATCGCGTGTTTCGTCGAATGTGGTGTCTTGCCCATCGTGATTGGACCCAGGAACACTAGGGTACTGTCCTATGAGTCGCGGTTTAGCCTGGAGAGTGACTCTCGCCGCCTGTACATCTGGCGCACCTCTGGGCCACGTTATTGTGGAAAGGGTCCGATATGGGGGCGCCAGTGTTCTCGTCTGTGGCTGCATGTATTACCTAGGGGTTCTGTGGCAGGTGATGTCTATATGGATGACTGCCTGCAACAAAATGTGCGACATTTTCTTGGTGAATATGGACCTGGGTTTCATCTGATGAACGATAATTTCCGCCCATGAAGGGCTGGCCTGGTGGACGAGTACCTGCAACGTCTAGAGTGGCCTGCTCACTCCGTGAACTTGAATCCGTTCGAACATGCATGGGGCGCTCTAGGCCGAAGGATTGCAGCCCAAACACCACCGCCGCGGCCATTATTGACCTTCAAAGGGCGCTTGTCCTGCAGTGGAATGCGTTACCATAAGCCATACTGGACGGCCTAATCCAGGGTAGGGAGAGCCGCTGTGCATCCTGTATTGCCATGCGAGGCCGTCACACCTCGTATTGACGTTCTGTATGCCACCGGCGGAGGGATATCACGAACGGTCAGTGCAACCCATTTCCTGTATATCTGGTATCAGTAACGATTATGTCATTCGACACGAGTGGCATTAAAATGTCAGTGTTGAACTGTAGAGAAGGGAACAGAACTAAGTAATTTAATAGATTTATATTCACCAAATACTGTAATAGGAGTTGAATCATGGCTGAGAAATTATATAATGGATGCAGAAATATTCTCATGGAACTGAAATGTGTGTCGAGCGATAGGATAGGAATAGTGGGAGGGGAAGTTTTCATTCTGGTACGAAAAAGTTAAAGATGAGACACATGAAATTCTGGGTGTAAGACTCATTTCTAAAGATAATAGGCAACTTTATGTTTTTGAGTGTACAGACTGGGAAAGGGTAGCGCTGACGCTGATTCAGAATTATTTGATAAGATAATCACTATGTGGGAAACGACATGGAAAGGAATGTGATTGTAGCGGGAGATCTGAATTGACCAAATGTCCACTGGGAAGGTAATGCGAACGACAGGAAGGATAACCAACAAATGGCAAATAAGTTAATATGGGAAGGACAGCTGATTAGAAGGTGATGGAACCAACTAGAGGGAAGAATATCCTGGACGTGGTGCTGGTAAAACTAGATGGGCTCTATAGAGAAACCGAAGTAATAGATGGTATTAGAGATCATGAAGCTGTTTTCGTCGTAGTTAAAAATAAATGTGATAGAAAGGAAGATATTAAAATTAGGACTATTTGGCAGTACCATATGGCTGATAAAGCAGACATGAGGGAGTTTTTAAAAAGTAACTATGATCGGTGGAAACCGGTAAATAAAAATGTAAACAGACTCTGGGATGGGCTTAAAGCAATTATTGAGGAATGTGAAAACAGGTGTCTACGTTTAAAGGCGGTAAGGAATGGTAAGGACCCACTTTGTTATAACAGACAAATAAAGAGATTAAGAACTAGGTGCAGATTGGAAAGAAATAGAGTTACAGTAGAATCGGCTGTGGAAGTACGGAGAAATTGAATGAACTTACTAGGAAATTGAATCTAGCAAAGAAGTCAGCTAAGGATAACATGATGGCAAGCATAATTGGCAGTCATACAAATTTTAGTGTAAAATGGAAGAGTATGTATAGGTACTTTAAGGCAGAAACAGGTTCCAAGAAGGACATTCCAGGAATCGTTAATGAACAAGGGGAGTGTGTATGCGAGGATCTTCAAAAGGCAGAAGTATTCAGTCAGCAGTATGTAAAGATTGTTGGTTACAAGGATAATGTCCAGATAGAGGAGGTGACTAATGCTAAAGAAGTGTTAAAATTTACATATAATAACAATGACACAATAAGATAAAAAAGTTAAAAACTAGAAAAGCGGCTGGAATTGATAAGATTTCTGGGGATATACTAAAGACAATGGGTTGGGATATAGTACCATACCTGAAGTACTTATTTGATTATTGTTTGCGTGAAGGAGTTATACCGAATGAATGGAGAGTTGCTATAGTAGCTCCTGTGTATAAA
This sequence comes from Anabrus simplex, assembly GCF_040414725.1. NCBI lineage: Eukaryota > Metazoa > Arthropoda > Insecta > Orthoptera > Tettigoniidae > Anabrus > Anabrus simplex. Next base: position 9,838,147 of record NC_090275.1, on the reverse strand, counting down.
GGAAAGGGCGATAGACATAAAGCTGAAAATTACAGGCCAGTAAGTTTGACATGCATTGCATGCAAGCTTTGGAAAAGCATTCCTTCTGATTATATTAAACATGTTTGCGAAATTAATAATTGGTTAGATAGAAGGCAGTTCGGGTTTAGGAAAGGTTATTCCACCGAAGCTCAACTTATAGGATTCCAGCAAGGTATAGCAGATATCTTGTATTCAGGAGGTCAAATGTACTGTATCGCGATTGGCAAGTCTAAAATTTGATAGGATGGATCATGGGAGACTACTGGCAAAATTGAGTGCAATTGGACTAGACAAAAGAGTGACTGAATGGGTTGCTATATTTCTAGAAAATAGATCTCAGAGAATTAGAGTAGGCGAAGCTTTATCTGACCCTGTAATAATTAAGAGGGGAATTCCTCAAGTCAGTATTACTGGACCTTTATATTTTCTTATATATAAATGATATGAGTAAAGAAGTGGAATCAGAGATAAGGCTTTTCGCAGATGATGTTATTCTGTATAAAGTAATAAATAAGTTACAAGATTGTGAGCAACTGAAAAATGACCTCGATAATGTTGTGAGATGGACAGCAGGCAATGGTATGTTGATAAACGGGGTTAAAAGTCAGGTTGTGAGTTTCACAAATAGGAAAAGTCCTCTCAGTTTTAATTACTGCGTTGATGGGGTGAAAGTTCCTTATGGGGATCATTGTAAGTGTCTATGTGTTAATATAAGGAAAGATCTTCATTGTGGTAATCACATAAAGGGGATTGTAAATAAATGGTACAGATCTTGGCGGATGGTTATGAGAGTGTTTAGGGGTTGTAGTAAAGATGTAAAGGTAAGGGAAAGTCTCTGGTAAGACCCCAACTAGAGTATGGTTCCAGTGTATGGAACCCTCACCAGGATTACTTGACGCAAGAACTGGAAAAAAAATCCTAAGAAAAGCAGCTCGATTTGTTCTGTGTGATTTCCGACAAAAGAGTAGCGTTAAAAAATGTTGCGAAATTGGGCTGGAAAGACTTGGTAGAAAGGAGACGAGCTGCTCGTCTAAGTGGTATGTTCCGAGCTGTCAGCGGAGAGATGGCGCGGAATGACATTAGTAGACGAATAATTTAAGTAGTGTCTTTAAAAGTAGGAAAGATCACATTATGAAGATAAAGTTGGAATTCAAGAGGACAAATTGGGGCAAATATTCGTTTATCATCATACCATTGCCTGCTGTCCCTTCCACAACATCTTCGAGGTCTTTTTGCAGTTGCCCACAATCTTGTAACTTATTTATTACTCTTCAGCTCCCTTCTTGAAATTTGCTCTTACTTGTCGGACTGAAGTTAAACCACGCTGTAATGATACATACATGTACTTACGCCGGAAGTCAATAAGAATGCAAACCGTACCAAAGTGGTGACAAGATAACGTTAGGTTAGGTTAGGTTTTCATGTCAACTGAACTGATCTTTATACAGCCGCCTGTTGCCGTCTCTTGGCACAGGCCAGAGCAAAGTGTAGCTTCCACCGAAGTCCCAGTCTACTCCATGGCTCTGACAATATGGAAGCTGGGTGGTGCTGAGTAATGACTAGTGTCTGAGTGTTATGAAAGGTGTTGCTCATAGGATCAGTCGTGCTGCAGTAGCACTTTCTGGTCCAGTGAGGAAAGCAATGGCAAACTACCTCACTCATCTTGCCTAGTACGCCTCATTTGGGCTCTGCCATTGGTTTTTGCGGTTTCCATAACTCCATAGCCTTTGGTGGTGCTATTTGAGGATCAAACCAGCCTCTAGGCTGATGACCTAACAGACAACAGATCTTTATACAGGAGGTAATGATACTTTCTTTTTCGGAGGAGTTCTTGTTGATTTTTCTTGCTTCTTGTACCTCCTAGTTGAATTCTGTACAGACGAAATGGTGAAAATAAAACCATATTAATAAAATACTGCGTTCATCATCCAACACCAACGAAGTTATTCGAATTTGCCACGATTCTACTTACCTGGCATTACCCAAACAGATTTACAATCCTACAGAAGAAGAAATTATACTTTCCTTACTCCCGCAAATTTAACACTGGTGATTTTCATAATACGGCAGTGGCAGTACTGTTTAATCTCGCAAGTCAAGTAAAGCCCTGGTCATGACTACATAGTGCCAACTTGCAACTGTAAGACGTCGTATCGGCAAGTAGGGGCTCTAGGCTGTGTGGCTAGCGACACTGAATCGAACCCAATAGATAGAAAATAACTATAAATACTACCTTGAGTATTAACAGGGGAGAAAGAGTAAGATTGTACCCTTAGTGTATGGGCTTACATGGCAGGGAATATACTGCTACGTTCCATTCCGGCTGCCATTCGGTCTTGCATTCTCCAAGGAAACAGAAGAAGAAATAACATATTAGGAGAATAAGGATGGTCAGTCTTTCTCTGTTTTTGGATCCACAGAGCAGTGTTGTCACCCAGATGTTATGTGTCTTGGTCATGGGGTGTTTCTTTTGAAGTAGTGGCGGTAATTATTTTAAGAAGAAGTACACTGGCCAAACATCCTCACTTAACACAGATCAGAGGTTCACTAGCACAGCCCTAGGGGTGGCAGGATTGGAGGTCGAAGGTTTACGTGCAGGATAAACTTCTCCTCCCACGTCCACGCTTTCCTTCTATCATCGGCTGTATCAGACTGCGTTTGTCCCGAAGATGTGACCGAAATAGGTTACCTTCCAGTATTTTGTGAGGAATAAGACTTCGCATGATTCCCCGCACCTCCTCGTTCACTATGTGGTCTTCAGCACTATGTTATATGTTAATATTTCAAAGCTCTCCTGTCAGTCTAATGACAAAGACTTTACGACATTATAAAACAGGAGTTTCGAATTTGTGCTCACGGTTACCCACAAGATGTTTCAATTGTTTTGATTTCTACACCCGAATTGTAGCACAGAAAGTAGCCTTCTTGAAATGTAGTACACTTCTAGTGATGTTTTCCAAGAGTGTGATTGGTTTTCTGCTTAACATTAATTTTGATTTCTGTGTGTTTATTTCAAGATCAAACTCCCGACTTATTTCGTTGGTGCTTTTCAAAAGGAATGAATCTTGAATCGTCAATGATCTGTAAACAGGGCTGTCGCCCTGGTGGCAGATTCCCTGTCAGTTGGTTACCTACACTTTTCTTAAATGTTTTCAAAGAATTTTGACATTTATTGAACATTCCTCTTGATAAATTATTCCCATCTTTTTATTCCTCGACCTATAAATGAATATTATGATCCTTCTTGCTTTGAGCTCCACTCATGCTTACTCGGGTCATCCACCGCTGACAGCTCGGAACATACCGCTTAGTCGAGCAGCCCGTTCCCTTACTCCATAGTCTTCCCACTCCAAAGTTTGCAACACTTCGTAACACTACTCCTTTGTCACAAATCACCAGCAACAAACCGTGCTGCTTTTCTTTGGATCTTTTCCTGGTCTCGTATCAACTAATGCCGGTGAGGGTGCCATGCACTGCCAGAGACTTATATGCCCTGTCCTTTACGTACTACAACCCCCATACAATGGACACTAATCTACCCGATTTAGTGTATCAGTCTAAATGACTGAAACTCGGAACGTCTTGAAAACAAGCTTTAATTCACAAGGAGGCATTAGAAATAACTGATCACTTTCATTACGCCATGTTTTCGAGTGCTCTAATTGCGTCGGGGTCGGAAAAAACAAATGTTGACCAAGGAAGGACGGATAGGATAGATGAAAATGAGGAGTCTGGCACAAGTAAGTGGAAGAAATGCCAGGACTCAGCTAAGGGCATTGTGGTCGCCAACCCACGCTCCAAAGTTCAGAACCCTGAAGTACCTTTTAGTCGCCTCTGATGACAGGCACAGGATATTGTGGGTGTTTTTCTACCGCCCCCACCCACAGGGGGGGCGGGGTGGAAATTCTGACAGAGTGTAGATCTGCATTTAACCTCAGGTGATATCCTTCCTGGAATTATTATTATTATTATTATTATTATTATTATTATTATTATTATTATTATTATTATTATTATTATTATTATTATTATTACGATATAAAATATTCACACGTAGAACGAGATAGCGATGTGCTGTCATACATGGCCTCCATTATGATGAAATCTAATCAGAAGAGGCCGTGACGGTAAATACGCAGTAAAATCATGCTGGCTTTCTCTGGCACAGACTTGAGAGGAAACCAACTTCTATTAGCCTAAAAACGAATCAGAAGGGGAAAAAATGTAAGCGATCCGACACTTCGAAAAATGAAAGTATCGGCCAAACAGAGGCAAGGGCCATGAAGGGCGTCATTTTTTTGTTTACAGTTGGCTTTACGCCGCACCAACAGATAGGTCTTATGGTGACGATGGGATAGGAAAGTGCTAGGAATGGGAAGGAAGCGGACGTGACCTTAATTAAGGTACATCCCCAAGATTTGCCTGGTGTGGAAATGGGAAACTACGGAAAACCATCTTCAGGGCTGCCGATGGTGGGGTTCGAACCCACTATTTCCTGGATGCGGGGCGTGAAAATGGAAAATGGAAAAGAACAACAGTTAACAAAGTGAGGTCGGACAGGATAGAGGAAAGTGAGGAGCCTGGAACGATGACTTGAGAAAATGAAAGAATGGTAAAATTATGATAGGAAAGATGAGTCATTAAAGGTGATAACTAAGACTTTCTTCTTCACCGGAGCTGGTGAGCAATTGTTTTTGTACAAATTACTCCTTACACTTATCTTCTCCAGCGGACAATTATGATGTACTGAGTTGTAGGATTGTGAGCGACTGCAGGGGTACATAGACAATTTGTGCAATAGACAGCAGACAATGGGATGAAAAGTCAAGTTGTAAGTTTCACCCAGAGGAAATGCCCTCTCAGTTTTAATTATTGTGTTGATGGGGTGATAGTAGCTCTTATGACGCCGTCTCCCTCCGGAGGTTGGCGATCCAATTGATTATGATTACACGCGAAACGGCACCACGAAAGATTTCTATCGACGTATGTCCATACCACCGCCGCAAGTCTTTCAGCCAGGAATTTCTCCGTCTTCCCACAGATCTTTTCCCATCAATCTTTCCTTGAATGATCAGTTGGAGAAGTTCGTATCGTTCACCTCTTATGATGTGCCCGAGGTAGCTAAGCTTACGCTTCTTGATGGTTATGAGAAGCTCTTTCTTCTTGTTCAAGATGTTGAGGACTTCTTCATTTGTCTTCTTTTCTACCCAAGATATTCGGAGTATTCTTCTGTATAAGTACATTTCAAAAGATTCAATACGCTTCTCCAATAAAGGGCTAAGTGTCCACCCTTCGAAACCATACAGAAGGACAGGAAAGACATAACAACGTAGCATTCGAACTCTGAGCTGGAGGTTGAGTTCTCGGCTGGTGAATAAGGTCCTCATGGTATTGAACATACTTTTTGCTTGTCCAATCCTGGATAAGATTTCACATTTAGAATCACAATGCTGGTTCACTAGAGTTCCGAGGTATTTGATGGAAGATACTTGTTGGACGGTGTTGTTGTTGATGTAAAGGGAGGCCTGTTTTGGTGTTTTTGAGAATACAATCAGCTTGGTCTTGTTAATATTGAAGGATAAACCGTAGGTTTCAATGGTCCTCACGATGTTGTTTATAATGATTTGAAGATCACTAGGGTTGCTGGCTAACACAATCGTGTCATCAGCAAATCGGATGTTATTAATGACAAAGCCATTGATCTTGATACCTAGATTAACATCTTCCATAGCCTCTCTGAACACAGCTCCAGAGTAGATGTTGAAAAGGAGTGGGGACAGGACGCATCCCTGGCGGACACCTCTTCGTATACCTATGTCCTCAATAGTAGTTCCTTCTATTTTGACCTCTGCCGTTTGATTCCAGTACAGATGGGAAATGATACGAAGATCACCAACATCTACACCAGTAGATTTTAAAATCTCAACAAGTTTTGCATGAGATACGCAATCAAAAGCTTTTCGGTAGTCGATAGAGCAAGCGTGCACATCTACATTCATATCTAGGCATCTCTGGGTCAAAACATTCATGGAGAAAAGAGCCTCACGAGTACCCAGTCCATTCCTAAAGCCAAACTGAGTATGTCCAACTTGGCGTTCGCATTTGAGGTAGATTCGAGTTTGGATGATACGCAGAAATATCTTTAGCACATGGGACATTAGGCTGATCATACGATAATCATCACAATGTGATGCACTAGCCTTTTTAGGTATGGTGACAAAAGTAGATCTTAGCCAGTCAGATGGAATTCTACCAGATTTATATATTGCGTTGAATAATGTAGTTAGCAGCTCTAGTCCTCTGCTATGGCCTTCAGCAATGAGTTTGAGAGTTTCTGCATGAATCTTGTCCGGACCTACAGCCTTTCCATTCTTCTGGAGTTTGATTGCATACAGTACTTCCTCTTGGGTTATATTTGGACTTGTTTCGCTGCCTTCGCCAATAAAAGGTGGTTTGTCTGGCCTTACATCGCTAAATAGTTTTTCAACATATTCTTTCCAACATTTAAACTTGTCTTCGACTCCTACCTAGGTGTTAATATAAGAAATGATCTTCATTGGGGTAAGCATATCAGCGAAGTAGAAAGGTTACAGATCTCTTCACGTGGATATGATGGCATTTAGTGATTGTAGTAAGGAGAGGGAGTACAAGTCTCTAGTGTATGGGACCCTCACCAGGACTCCTTGATACGAGAACTGGAAAAAGTTCAAAGGAAACCAGCACGGTTGGTTCTAGATGATTTTCCACAAAGGAGTAGTGTTACTAAAATGTTGCAAACTTTGCGCTAGGAAGACTTGGGAGTAAGGAGACGAGATGCTCGGCTTTATGGTGAGCTGGCGTGGACTGACATAAGTAGAAGGATAAGCTTGAGTGGAGCTTTTGAAAATAGGAAAGATCATAATATGAAGATAAAACTGGAATTCGAGAGGACAGATTGGGGCAAATATTTATAGGACGAGAAGTAAGGGACTGGAATAAATTATCAAGGGAAATGTTCGATAAAGTTCGTTGAAAATATTTAAGAAAAAGCCAGGTAAACAATTATAAATAAATGTAAACATGAGGTAAACAAATTATAGTGAATTTGCCACCTGGGCGACCGCCCTAAATGCAGATGATTTGGTTGGTTGGTTGGTCGGTCGGTCGGTCGGTCGGTCGGACGGTTGGTCGGTCGGTCGGTCGGTCGGTCGGTTGGAGTAACAACAAGACTCCAAAGTGAATCTGGTATGATTTCCAATATTACTTTCATCCTTCCTGAGTCTCCGACTTCTTACGAGGCCCCATGACTGTCACCCAACGCTCCTAAGCTCGGAATTATGTAGCTGACGCTATAGCAGCTCCGTCTATGCGTCAGTGGTAGACGGAACCCAAGACTGCGAATTCAGACCGCCACAGATGGTCATACGTTGTCGTCATGTAAACTAACTTATATCTGGTGACACATTTGCGATTAACTTAATTTAAATTCAGCAATAGGTCGGACCTAAATTTCCGACTTCTCTGTTACCTGGTAGTGGAAAACGGAACGTCAAAATTGACACGCAGGCAGTTAACCTTTAGATGCTCGCGCATGCGGCAGATTGGCAGCATTTTTGTATTACGTCGCACATTTCTCGCCTGTGAGGGGCAGGTATTCCTTAGTTAGTCATCTAGTCCCTAGCCGGAGTTCAATTTCAGCCCGTTCACTACCATCTCAGTGACGGTGACAGTCAAACCGCCGTCTTGCGAGCAGAAGCGACAATTATTTTTCCATCCCTCAACGGAAAATGTAACGAAATATTTACTTATTATTGGTAGAATTTCGGAATTATATTCATCTTTCGGTAAACTACTGTGGCATAAAGTTTTTCCTGTTAATTTTTTCGTTGAAATATACCTCCCATTCTTTGCCGGAAAATACTAACGATGAGTTTACCGACCTAATTACCTACTCTTTTGTTCAGGGATCAACGATACAACAATTCTGAAGATATTCTTCGAATGCCGTAGGAACTAAGGAAGGAAGAAGAGTAAGTAACAGTCTGTGTTACTATTTTAAAAGAAAAAATGTAAAAAATGTAAATACAGAAACTTAAACTTCTTTTTGTATGTTATATATGCTTATCTATAAAAACCTGTTTTTGGGTGAAATAGTAAAAAAAAAAAAAGGACTGAAAACTAACCAAAAGATAAAAAGGAATAAATTCATTTTGAAGATTTCTGCAATGTACATAATAAATTTTACTGTGAATTATTTAATAAATATTTTTGGTCAAAACTGTGCTTGAGAAGTTTTGTCAGAATTTCAGTCCTGATTATTTTGAATCAGTGCGGGCGATGAGAAGAAAATTTAATGAAAATGATCAAACATGATGGGCAGTTCGAGCGGATGGCATCAGATCAAAATGTCTACATACACAAACTGAAGCCATACGATTATTATACTTGTTTAATGCTTAGTTAAACCTTGATCGTCTCTTAATCTTGGCAGCCAGTTAAATATAAGATGAAGTCCAGGTCAGTTGTAGCAAATTTTGTTACAATGCAAAAGATGAAACTTCAACAACAGTGAAGCTTTGTAAATAATCCCTTGAAGATCACAGATTTCGTTTGAATTTTAGAGAATCCTACATTTTCTTCCTCACAAACAGGTAACCATAGATTCCACGAGTAAATCAGTGCTCAACAATACTAAAACTCAAAACCCACGTGGAACATAACCATGAATACCAGCATGTGACACCTCACGCATCTGGTAGAAAATTTTCAAGTGATTTTAAACATGAGTGATGTGACCGATGACATATTCGATAAGATTGAACATAATGACGTCATTGGCTTCAAGAATTTGGTGCTGAAAGCGAAAATTAACCCTGATATTGTAAATGAATATGGTCTCTCTGCCCTTCAGCTAGCTGCTTTCAAAGGTCACAAGGAAATTGCACAAATTTTACTAGACCTAGGTGCAGACATAAATTTTGCCAGGCACTGGAATGGATATACGCCGCTTCATTACGCTGCCTTATCAGGCAATCCCGATATGTGCCAGTTTTTCTTGCTGAACAATGCTAAGAGCGATGTCATCAATTCTGTCGGCTGTAATGTGGCGGAACTTGCGTCTGTTGTCAACAGCCATGCCTGTGTGGCTGCCATTGCCAATTTCGTACCAAAATCTGAAATCGAACTTTACGTGTTTCCCCACTGTTCCGAAAAAGAACCAAATGTGCCATTAAATTTAGTAGATCCCCTTCATAAATTCATTTTGATGATTAATATTCACCCAGTGCGTGTTGCCTTGAATTTACAAAAAGAACCCATCTTGATGGACCATTTAGATGAAATCTGTAATATCCTCAAAGACATGTGTCAGCGTGAAATGAGCAGGGAGAAAAAACCTAACCAAGGCTTGGCATTTAAATTTCATTATTTATCGCGTATTGTTAACGAGATCAGTCGACTAAACAGTAAAAGATACGATGCTTTCGAGTACTTCAACCGGGACGACGAAGAACTTCCCAGACCAGATCCTGTGGAACAATTCGCGAGAAGAATGTTGAAAAGAGAAAGCGGTATAAATGCCCGTCCACCTTACCGTGAACTTTTCCTCAGAGACTGTGTATTATCTTACCCATATACTAACTCTGATGTTGTTATTCAAATGTTGTCGGAGATCAATAAAGGCACTGGTGCGCCCTCTGTATTGAGCTCAATAGCAGCTGCTATCAATGGGAGGCGGTTCCTCAAGGGTTCTTATGCTGTCTATTGTGCTGCATGCGATGAGGCAGGAGCATCTAAGAAGTGCTCCAGATGTAACGTAGTATATTACTGTGATGTTGTCTGTCAGAAACTGCAGTGGCTGGTTCATAAAGATGAATGTGATCAGTTTTCTCTGACAAGACCAATTACTGGGGAACAACACAAAGGAATGGCTTCCACCAGCACACAGACAGACTAAAACCACTTGTAGGTTGTGCGATCTCTTAAAATAAATTGATGAAAACTTCAATAAATCCACGACAATATCTAACTCTCGTGTGTCCTTGTAGAATGAATGTTTTGGTTCCAACACCCAGTTGAAAGACTTTCGATTGTACAACTGTAGACCATGTGAGGGGCGAGAACTTGCTAGTGGAACCCATATTACCCTTTAATTAATGAACATCTAGTAAATTAATTAAAATATCTACTCTTCTATAAATACGAGAGTCCCTCCAAAACTAATGCACTACATTTTTTACAAAGCCATTTTTTCATCTTCGATGCTTATAGAATTGAATACATAGAGACAGCTTTATCTCTAGTATCGAATTTATTTCGACCAATTGACATGTGTAGTGCGGTTGTAACATTCGTTCAAGATCAAGATGGCCGCTGCGCACGACGCCCATCAAAACCAACCTGCAGTTACAAAAGAGGTTGAAACAAGAGCATCGAAATGACACTGTCGATCGTAGTACAGTAAGTCCCTGGGCACAGAGATGATCATGATTATCAAAATTCAAGATTCTCCTCGCCGTGGCAGATTGCACACCACACAGATACAGCGCGTTAACAACATGGCTATGGACAACAAACGTGTAATTGTTACCGAAATGTCACACCAGCAAGTGTAAGCAGAATACTGCAACAGTTGGGGTTGAAAAAGGTTTGCCCGTGCGGGTTCCGATAATGTTGACAGCTGCCCGTAAAGAAACCAAGACTGTAAAAATAGTTAGTGGGACGTAAAATCAATATAAAGAAATAAGAAAGACTGCGCCGTGAGCTCTTGATGCTGTGAGGATGACTTCCCTTCAAGAAATGTGTCGGGAGATAAAACATGGCTACAATATTTTCAAGCGTAGATAAAGAGGCAATCAATGGAGTGGCATCTTACGAATTCGCCCCAAACAAACGTAGTCATAGTGACGCCTTCGGCTAGAAAAATTATAGCTACCGTTTTTGGAATTCGTAGTAAAAATCATGGCTCAAGAAACCACAATTAATCCATAGGAGTACCTTATGTGGCAACACTAAAGAAGCTTCACACTTGCCTGAACCGTGTTCGACCACATTGACATCGGTGGAATGCTTCACTGTTGCATAACGCTCGACCACACGTCAATCAGAAAGGTGGTGCTGGTGATTATTGTTTTAAGAGGAAGAACAACTAGACAACCATCCTCTATATAACACTAATCACAGGGAAAAATGGAAGGGATCCGACACTTCGAAAAATGAAGATATTGGCCAAAGGAGACAAGGGCCACGAAAGGCGTGAACATGAAAGACTCCCTAGCACTCGCAAACCTAATAGCGTCGGGGTCATAAAAGAACAAGAGTTGACGAAGAGAGGTCCGATAGGATAGATGAAAGTGAGGAGCCTGGCAGAAGTGGAAGCAATGCCAGGACTCAGCTAAGGGTCCCGTGGTCGCCAACCCACGCTCCAAAGTTCAGATCATTTGGGGCCCCTTTTAGTCGCCTCTTACGAAAGGCAGGGGTTACCGTGGGTGTTATTCTACCGCCCCTACCCACAGGGGGGATATCAATCAGAAAACCAAGGGCACTATCCAAAGACAAACCCGCCTTCCATCCCTGATTTGGTACCTTCTAACTGCCATCCCTTTGATAAACTGAAGGATTCGCTTCGCGAAAGAGACTTCCTCTTTAACGGCGGATACACAGAGACATGCCGCACAGGTTCCGAGGTGGCGTAAGGATGGTGATTGTGTAGAGAAGTGATACTGTAAACATAACAAAGGTGTAAAATAAAATTGGCTTTGTAATGATACTGTGGTGAATTAGTTTTGGAGTGTCGCTGCAGCTGTTTTACAAACAGACTGAAATATGACAACGAACGAGCTTTTCTAGCTCGTCGATGCAAAGCCTACTAGATACTAGAAGGCCTGGACAGAAAGTCAATTTCTTGCATTAAAAGCGGGGTAATAGTTTTTCTCTTTTCCACCGCTAGGTTCGCGTTTATGTTCTGTTGTTTGACACGAATTCTATGATTACGTGTGTTACTGCAACATGTTTTATGAGAAGAAATAATATATTAAACTTTATTTTATAAGGTAAGGCCTTATCTAACATGAAATATGAAGAGTTTTGTCGTTTTTTAATTTATTTGGTCTCACGATTTGCAATATAGTATATGGATGGTTGCTGAGATGCACTAAACATTTGTTTAGTTATGTGCTTCCAAATTACCGTCAAGGTGGTGGTGGTGATTATTGTTTTAAGAGGAAGTACAACTAGGCATCTATCCTCTATATAACACTAATCAGAGAGAACAACTGGAAGGGGTCCGACTCTTCGAAAAATGAAAGTATCGGCCAAAGGAAGACAATGGCCACGAAGAGCGTGAAAATAAAAGACGCCCTAGCCCTCGGAAACCTAATAGCATAGGGGTCGGCAAAGAACAAAGGAAGGTCGGATAGGATAGATGAAAGTCAGGAGCCTGGCACAAGTAAGTGGAAGAAATGCCAGGGCTCAGGTAAGGATCCCGTGGTTGCCAACCCACGCTCAAAATTTCAGAGCCCCTGGGGCCAATTACCGTCAAGTTTCTCTTTCCATTCTGTAGGTTAAGATGGTTTATTGCCGGGCTGAGTGACTCAGACGGTTGAGGCGCTGGCCTTCCGACCCCAACTTGGCAGGTTCGATCCTGACTCAATCCGGTGGTATTTGAAGGTGCTCAAATACGTCAGCCTCCTGCCGGTAGATTTACTGACACGTAAAAGAACTCCTGCGGGACAAAATTCCGGTACCTCGGCGTCTCCGAAAACCGGAAAAGTAGTTAGTGGGACGTAAAGACAATAACGTTATTTATTATTAACATTATTAAGATGGTTAATTTTGCGTGCCTAACTGCACATCTGACACAGCGAAGAAATATACACAAATATAAATTTTCATATTTTTCCTAAAGATCCGAGTTTACGGGAGAAATGGAGGCTTGCTATTTCTGGACAGGGCAGCAGAAAAGTATCTCTTCCGGCTCCTAATGGTAACTCCAGAATATGTAGCTTGCACTTTGTCGAATCAGATTACGGTGTAAGTACTGTGAGGGGAATTCTGCCTCCCCGACAAAGTGCCGATGCAAATTCTTCTTATTAAAAAACGTATTAATATTTACAACGCGGGCGTTAGGACATCTCGCAAAATGTAAACTTGTCCGAAAGCTGAAATTCCTTACCGCTCCAAAGTTTAAAGAGACGTTTCAGTGCCGCGACTGTGAACAAGCACACATCACATACGTTATACTTACAACATTTTTCAGGCCTGTTCTTGATAATAATGCAAAGAAAGTGACTAATGACTGTGATTTATTAAACAAATTCAAGAGCAAGCTTCTGATCAGAAAAGTGTTGAAATTATAGAAATAGGGAAAAATCGGGTCAGTACTTGTATTTAGGCCTATTTCCCTATTCTTTACTCCTTTGTGATAAACAAGTGCAAAATGAAAAAACTCTATGAAGTGTAGTGTGTTCTAAGTTGTTTTATATTTTTATATCTCATTCACACCGGACATAATGATAATAAAATGTATTATTTCGCGTTATTGTATGAATCTCCAATATAAGGATTTAGACAGAACATGAGAACAACAGAACATAAACGCGATCCAAGCGGCCATTGCCTGAACTACTTCGTTCGCCCAGAAATGTGTCGGCTTGTCCAGGCCTTCTGTTATAGCGTAGGCAACGGTCGATGACAACACATTCATGTATAGTTAGCGCATGCGCACATGATGGTGGTAAAACTCGTTACAAAACAGAGCAGTGATGTCAACTATTGCGGCAAATTGCTAAATATAGATAATTTGGTAATTCTTTGATGGACAGATCCATGGCCGGACTTTACTAGTGGTAGTCTGGCCATGACAGATTTTAAGAAAAAGTGCCTAGTGACTTTTCTAGGGATTTTGCACAGTTTTTATGATAAATTTAGCGACTACTGTTTTGATACGCCAATTGCTTTTATTATTTCTATCAAACATTGACGTTAAAGATCTTCATTAAAATAACTGAAATGAGAATAAATAACTAGTTGGTTTGTATACCTCAGTGTTGCCTCTCTTCTCGCACAGTAATTTGTGATGGAGACAATCTGGAGGACAAAATAAATAAAAGCAGCTTAGGCGTACTAGTTCGTATTAAAACAAAGTAGTCGTTATGTATTACACATACCGTATATTATACTGACTTTAAATAACTTTTTACACCTCAATAATGGACGAGGTCAACAAAAACCTAGTTCAAAACATTTCATTTAGCGATATTTTAATCCAATTTTAGTGACATTATATGTCTACTATTGGCAACGCTGATCGTGAAGCAGGCGTGCATTTCCATTGGAATCGCCGGAACCGTTCACGTTTTCCTGAGTAAAGGAACTATTAGGCCCAATGGACTCTGGTGCCTTCGCTGAGATGAATCTCAGTAACGAAGCCGAGGTTATGTAAACGAATGAATAAAATAAATGAAATACCGGTGCTTTAAAACGTGGTACTGTATTTCAAAAGGGCATCTTTAGCAAGATGTTGACGAAATTATACTACAAGTACCGTAGGCCTGATGAATATGACGTTTCAGAAACACAATATACACTGCCGAAAAAAAAATAATTAGTACACCTTCTTAGAGTTTTCCAATTCACTCAAGATTTATTGTTGAAACAGTGCTTACGGAGTACATGAAATAATTACGGTACATTTACAGATCAATAGCTCAAGCGGTACTGAGGTACCAGATGTCGATCCATGCTGAAACACCCATACTAGTTCGTGGTGTATCCTCCACGAGCGGCAATGTAGGCGCTAATTTTGGCATCCATTCCATCATACAGATGGCCAATACTGTCTTTGGATACATTATTCCACGCCTGTTCGACCTGTTCACGTAGTTCTGCAAGAGTTGTGGGTTGACATTCAGCGGTCAGTTGTCATCACATCATATCTCACACGTGCTCGATGGGAGACAAGTCCGGAGATCGTGCTGGCCAGAGATGTTGCTGCTCGTCTTGCAGAGCACATTGAGTTTCACGTGCAGTGTGTAGGCGAGCATTATCCTGTTGGAACAACACATCACATTCCTGTTGCAAGAATGGCAGAATAACGGATCTTACAACAATCTGCATGTACCGGGCGCTGGTGACATCAAAGGTGAATGAGAGTTGTACCCCAGTGTCTACGAGACAGCGCTCGTCAGTTCTACGTCGTACGCTCAAACAACCATCACTTGCGTGCTCCCACCTGTCGAGCCGTGCACGTTGATGCTGTGGCATGAGTGGTGGTCCCACTGCTAGTAACCGGTTGGCAACAGTTCTTGTTGACAAACCCTCTTATCTGTACTGTGGTACTTGTAGGATCTGCCACTTTGTCCTTAAAATACGACGATCTTGGCGGACGCCTGTGCTGCGTGGATGTCCAGAACCTCGTCTGCGGGTATGAGAATGTTCACGTGACCATTGCAAACAGCATCGTTGCACAACTGACGCAGTACGTCCAACTTGTGTGGCAATTCTCCGAAAGGACCATCCTGAAGGCCACAATTTGGCCCCTGTCAAAACTTGCTCCGTTGGCTGTAGAAAGGACGAGTACGTCTCCATGACATGGCGCCTCCTCACATCACACTGAGCCTTATGACTTGAAAGGGTACACGCAGATGGCACTCGAGGAGCTATGTCACTACGCTATCTGTTGGCGGACAATGTTGAAACCATTATCAGTACATCTACTTCTCTTCTCTTTTTTTTTTTTTTTGCTACTGGCTTTACGTCGCACCGATACAGATAGGTCTTATGACGACGATGGGATAGGAAAGGCCTAGGAGTTGGAAGGAAGCGGCCGTGGCCTTAATTAAGGAACAGCCCCAGCATTTGCTTGGTGTGAAAATGGGAAACCACGGAAAACCATCTTTAGGGCTGCCGACAGTGGGATTCGAACCCACTATCTCCCGGATGCAAGCTCACAGACGCGCGCCCTTAACCGACGGGAAACTCGCCCGGCAGTACATCTACTCCCCATGTGGTATCTGCTGTCATCGGATCAAAATCGATGTCGTCTTTCCAGGTGTGCATTCTTTCTCCCCCGGCAGTGTACAATTGTAGGAACCATGGGTTTCCAGTATTTGGGAGATAGTAGATAGTCGGCAGCCCTGAAAATGGTTTTCCGTGGTTTCCCATTTTCACACCAGGCAAATAATTAAGAAGAAGGAATCGTTAGCTCTGGGAACGGGACTTTTCCGAAGACTTTAATGTTACTTACATTTCAATCGTGAACCAGGGCGTAGCCACGGCGGGGGGCGTGAGGGGGAGGCGGGTGGTACTGGTGGTTAGAACCCCTCCCTCATGGTAATTTTACAAAAATAAAATAAAAAGAAACTGACAATTGTAAAACCCCTCAATGGGGGTATATGCATATATGAATATATTTATTCATAAATCCAGCCAAGGGAAATCCAAAGTATCGGTGACACCGAGTGCTTACAAACAGTAGGGAATAAATTTACGCGATGAGAAAAATGCCAAATTGAGAATTGAGGCCGTGGTAAAAGGGCTTCTCCTAATAAACATTCCAGAGTAAGCGCAGATAGCGCAGTGGAAACTATGCTAGATAATTTTCAAAAAAAAATTAAAAGAAAACGGCAGGAGAAATAAGGGACATGACAGGTGAAAATTAGATGAGAAACCAAGATAAAAATTTGGAAATATATATATATTAGAAAAATCAAATCAAACTCTTACAATATTAGAAGAATAGAAGTCAGTACAAATACGGAATTTTCCCAACCAGAAATAATACAAATAGTTACATCAAGAGTAAAATATTCAAGAAAATGAAAGCAAATAAGAGAAGGGGCCAGGAGAGGAAAGGGATGGACAAAAAGGGGATGAATACAGTTTAAAGAAAAATGTTGAACAACGAGAATAAGAAAGAATGTTCGCAGTTACCAGATTGAAGTATACCAACATGAAGTCTACTAAGCAAAGTCTAATGTCATGTGAAAGTTGCCACCTCTTCAATTAACACCCGAAATAGGCACAAATAAAGATTGTCCTACTGGCTTAAGTCACTGTATACAATAATGAAACAGTCTCCAAGTGTACCAAAACATACATGGTGAAGCATTAATTAACCACAAGTGTGTATAGGAGTCGCAGAGTTGCGGATATACCACACGCACATTTTGAAAGCAAACAGTCACTGGATAGTCAATAGAGGCTTTGAAATTGAAAATGCAAGTAAAATCTCGGCCTGGAAATGCACTGCTCCCAGTCAAAATTTGCAAATAAAATAGCTCCAAATGCAACACAGCATTATTTACAATAAGGACATTTTTAGTTTGTCATACCTCATCTTGAACCAAGTAGTTCTGCCCAAAAATGGAGAGTCCAGGGCACATGTCGCTAAAGACGGAGATGATGTTAAAGGTTCCTCCCTCCACACAGGCCAAAGTCCATCTCAACACATTCAGAGGAAGGCCGGGTATTTATAGTGTGGAATAATGAGACATATGTCTGGAATATTCCAGAAGTTAGTGGAGCATGCGTGACAAAGCGGACGATGTCACATGACGTCAGGCAGCGAAAGGGAGGTTAGTTTATCGTCGGTCGGAAAGGTGGATAAGGCAGAGTTCGTGCAAGGTATGATGTGTGCAAATCCACATAAGTATGTAAATTCCAGTTGAAGAGAAAATGCGGTGTGTATCCAGATGAAGGTAAGTCCATATTAATTGTAGAAAAAGGTTATGTGCGTGGCGAGGTTGATAACAGTAGTTGCCGGTGAGGTGAAGAGTCCGTTACATCATCCGCCGGGCACCAGAAAAAAATCCAAAGGATTTTTTTTTTTTGTAGTTGTTGAAGCAGCTGGAGTTAAATGAAGACGGCTGGTGGAAGACGAGAAGCGGAAGATACAGTTGAATGGCGACGGCGAGGCGGCCCCAGGAACAGCAATGGAGGGCCCTTCCATGAGCTGGAGCGGGGGTCGATAGCAGCCGCAACGGTATATCAAAGAGAAAAAATACTGCAAAACAAAACAAGAGGCGGCAGAAAAATGTCCAAACACAATAAACATGCCTAAATAGAGAAATAGAAAATAGAAAAAGGTAGAGGAGGAAAGGAAACAAGAAAAGGGCTAACGCGTTAGCAAAGGGAAAGGGTAAGGAGAAAAGGGTAGTGATGAATTAACATAGAAATATAAATATAAATATCACAAATGACAAGAAAATTTAAAGAATTTAAGAACAATTACAAAAGAGAAAAATAAAATGGTTGGGAAGTTGTATGTACACTCCCATTACAACCTGTGCCAATTGGCTGGGAGGGAGACTGGAGAAACCTGTGTGGAGGGAGAAAAAAAAGGAAATTCCATAAAGGGAAAGAAAAGAATGGGGGGATGAGGCAGACAAACAAAGAAAAAGAAAGGAACAAAAAAAATAAATAACACTGGGAGCAATAGACATTACCAGACCAGATGGAGAATAGAGAGAAAAAAAAGCAGAAAGAAGAGGAGGTAATAACAAGAAAAGAAAAACACAGGGCAAAAGAAAAGAAAATCAAGATATGAAAGTTTTTAAGAATGAAAGCGCTTGAGCTGATTTAGATGAAGTTTTTTAGTATCAAACAAATCAGTAGTAGATTGCAAATATACAGTGACAGGAGTAGGGAAAGACAAAATACGGTATGGTCCAAGCCATCGAGGAGCAAGTTTGGCAGAAGTGGCATTAATTGCCGAGCTGTGTGGATGATTAGCAACGAGGACTAAATCACCAATTTTAAAAGTGGATGGCTTATGACGAGCATTATAAGCTTTTTTGTGGACCTGTTGAGCTTTTAACAATTGATCAAAGGCGTCTTTCCAGAGTGATGAAGAGGATGGCTGATCAGAAGATTCAAGGAGGTTGTGCAGATCCCAGGTTAGAGAAAGAGGAGTTTGAAGATCACGACCAAGAAAAAGCTGAGCCGGAGTCTGAGCAGTAGAACTATTGATACTAGAATTAAAGGCTAACGCCAAAGAAGAAAGATGAGAATCCCAGTCTTTCTGGAAAGAACTATGAAATATAGATAAAGCAACTTTGAGATTACGGTGATACCTTTCCACGGTGTTGGACTGAGGGTGGTAGGGAGAAGCCAAGATACGCTTGATACCCAGCTGAAAGCACATATTAAAAAAAAACACTTGAAGTAAAAATAGAAGCATTATCAGAAACGATATTAGCAGGCAAACCGGTAATAGGAAAGATTTGTTCAGTGAGTAAATTAATGATGATCTTAGGAGAGAATTTCCGTAAGGGTCGAAGGACTAGAAATTTTGAAAAGGCATCCAACAAGGTAAAAATGTACAAGTTGCCACGAGAAGAACGAACTATGGGTCCAACTAGATCAATGAAAAAGGTTTGGGCAGGATGAGTGGGTGGCAGGGCAGAATGAAGACCAGCAGACTTTATGTTTAAAGGTTTAGATGTTTGACACAATTCACAAGTTTGAACAAAAGTGCGAATAGATTTGCGCATTTGAGGCCAAAAGAAAAGAGAGGCAATACGGTTGTACGTTTTAGTGATGCCTAGATGCCCGCCCACAGGGGAGGAATGATAATATTGTAAAATCATGGGTTGAAGAGCCTGAGGAAGCACCACTTTAGGAGAAGCTTTCTTAGTGGGTTTGTAAACCAAGAGATCTTTAAAAATAGTAAAGGGACCCTGATAAGAGGGATCAGAGATGGATTGTTTGAGTTGGATGCAGAACTGATCGGTGAGCTGATGCGACTGACAGGATTTAAAGGAAAGAGGAAAGTCTGTTAACGAAAGAACCGCATGAATGGAGGAAGATGAAGGCATCATAGAAAGATTCGGGGGTAAATCGTCAGTAGTACTTGACTGAGGAGTGGAAGTGTCAAATAAGCGACTAAGAGCGTCAGCTACAGAATTCTCAGTGCTAGAAATAAATTTAAGGGAAAACTTAAATCTGGACAATCGCATGAGCCAACGGCCAGTTCTACCAATTTTAGGTGCGTTATGTAACAACCATGAGAGAGCCTGATTATCTGTCTTGACAAGAAATTCTTTATGTTCCAAATACTCTGCAAAGTGTTCAATGGAATTTAATAAAGCCAAGGCTTCACGCTCGAAGATAGAATATTTTCTCTCAGTAGGAGAAAGAAGTCGACTGAAATAGGCGATAGGTAGAGGAACATCATTAACAACCTGAGTTAGAACACCAGCAACAGCAAGATTGGAAGCATCAGTATGTATTTCAAAAGGTAGGGAGAAATCAGGAAATTGAAGAATGGGAGCATGCATCAAAAGAGACTTAAGCTGAAGAAAGGCGTCCTGTTGAGATTGTGTCCAAATGAAAGGGACGTTTTTACGTTTCAGATAATTGAGAGGCTCAGCAATGTGAGAAAAGTTAGGAATGAACCGGTGGTAGAAAGAAACCATGCCTAAAAAGGTGCGTGTTTGTTTGAGATTTTTGGGAGGTGGAATATTAGAGATAGCAGAAGTACGTTCGAGATCGACAGCTACTCCCTGAGATGACACAATGTGACCTAAGAACTTTATAGAAGTTTGAGCTAGAGAAATTTTAGAGGGGTTAACTGTCAGACCAATAGAACGTAGTCTGGAAAGAACTTGGTGTAGATGCGACATGTGGGACTCAAAATCTGGGCTAAAGATTAAAAGGTCATCAATATAAGGATAGAGAAATTTGTACTTGAAGTCTGAGAATAAGGAATCCACTAATCTCTGCATGATTTGCGACCCCAAGTTCAATCCAAAAGGAACTTTTGTGAACTGAAAGAGGCCATTTGAGGTGATGAAAGCAGTAAGGCGACTGCTCCGAGAGTCCAAGGGGATTTGGTAGTAAGCAGAATTGAGATCTAAAAGAGAAAAATATTTAGCTTTAGAAAAAAAGTGGAAAGCGTTTTGCATTTTAGGAATAGGATAGGAGTCATAGAGGATTTTGGAGTTTAATTTACGGTTATCAACTACCAGGCGCGAAGAACCATCAGGCTTGTCGACAAGAAAGGCCGGAGAGGCATAATTGGAAGAAGATGGGACAATGGTACCATCCAGAAGCATTTTGTCAATAATGTCATCCATTTTGGCCATCCGAGGAGGGCTAAGATGGTAAGGAGACGAACGAACAGGTGTTTCATCAAGTAAATCAATGTGAGCCTGATAATTAACAACGGAGCCTAAAGTATCTGTGATAACATCGGCAAATTCAGATTTCAAGGCCTCAATTGCATCTAGTTGGGGAGCAGTGGCATAAATATGCTGATGACTGAATACATGGTTCATAGGGAAATCGAGGGGGTCTACCAAAGGGATTTGAACGTGTGGATTGAAAAAGAAAGAGATAGAGGCCATAGCAGTATTATAAATAAGGCCAGTATGAGCAAAAAAATCATATCCCAGAATAACAGGAAGTGAACAATTATTAACCACTTGAAATTCAAACGGCCAAGAAACTTGGGAAATTTTAACATTAAGTTTTAGGTGACCCATGATTTCAAGAGTGTGCTGAGATATGGAAAGACATCTGATGGTAGAAGGGCGCAATTGAAGATGCGGATGCGTTTGTAAAAGTTGCTGAAAAAAGGAGAAACTGATAAGGGAAATTGCAGAACCTGAGTCTAAGAAGACTAAGGAGGGAATGTTATGTAACTGTACAAGAGTATACGACTGTGATTTAGTAGCAGGCGAGAAAGTTGAGGAAACATAAGGCAGATTTTGCCCAAGAGGTCGTGAGCTGCCTACTGACGACGGGAATTGAAGTTTCCCAAGGTAGAATTGGTACAATTTCGTGCGAGGTGCCCCATAGCCTGACACCGATAACAGCGAAGGCGAGAAATATCACTCTGAGAAGGTGAACGAGTGGTAGAAGGCATGCGAGTTGTTGATGTGTTAAACTGGGGAGGTGGGGTAGACGAATAATAAGAAAAATTGCTACGGGTATTTAGAATATCTAGTTGAGCAACGTGGTAAAGCTGAGGAATAGTAGTGGGTGGCGTAAAGGGATTGATGATTTGGCGGAAAGCTGGAGAGGCATAAAATCGAATAAGAGAAATAATTTCCTGGGGATGTTGAGCAATAGCTAACACATCAGAATAGCCGATAATGGAGTCAAGATAATCGTAAGCTGATTCCTCTGGACGTTGATGACGTCTGATATATTTGTTACTCAGCTGTTGTCTAATTTCATAAGGCAGAAAATAAGTATGTAAAACCGAGCGAAAATGAGCCCAATCATGAGAAGACTTCATATACTGGAGCCAAAAATTACTAAGATGACCAGAGGTTTTTGGATAAAGCAACGAAAGCAATTGGGAAAATGGAGCCAAGTCCGTCTGTAGAAGTTTGCGAACTAAAAAAAGCCACTGTGTCAAAGTATCAGGATCAGTAGACTGAATGAGGGGTACCTGATCGAGACATTTAGTCAAAATATGGAAATTAAGTGGTTGATGTGAAGAAGGGGTGTGATGATATGGAGATTCATAAAAATATTGCTGAGAAGGGGATGGTGGTGGAGTGCGCAAATCGGGAGAATAATGCTGTGCTGGTTGAGTTTTATGGGGAGAAGGCGGAGGTGCTTGATTAAGTGGAAGTTTGGATTCGGCAGTAAAAAGAGAAAGATCAGGATAGAGAGGGGTGTTAGGTTGAGGCGGGGTTGGTAAAGGTTCAGAGGATGAACTAGAAGAAACAGTAGTAGTAAGAGTACTAGACGTGGAAGTAAGATCAGAATTACAAGGGAGAAAAGGATTATAAGACATATTAGTAAAAGGATTTGGATCCGAAAAATTGAAATGGGGATCAAACGAAATGTCTGAAGTGTCTGAAGTATAAGGAGAAAAATTATCAGAAAAATAAGCCATGTTGAAAGAGATGACAAAAAGAAAAGCAAAGTCTAGCGAGGAAAACCACTAAACCTCAGAAGAAAGAAACAAAAGAACTAAGGCAGTAACAGGGTGAAGATTTAGAGTGGTAGTAAACTGCGACTTTATACTCTGCTACCATGTGTAAAACCCCTCAATGGGGGTATACGCATATATGAATATATTTATTCATAAATCCAGCCAAGGGAAATCCAAAGTATCGGTGACACCGAGTGCTTACAAACAGTAGGGAATAAATTTACGCGATGAGAAAAATGCCAAATTGAGAATTGAGGCCGTGGTAAAAGGGCTTCTCCTAATAAACATTCCAGAGTAAGCGCAGATAGCGCAGTGGAAACTATGCTAGATAATTTTCAAAAAAAATTAAAAGAAAACGGCAGGAGAAATAAGGGACATGACAGGTGAAAATTAGATGAGAAACCAAGATAAAAATTTGGAAATATATATATATTAGAAAAATCAAATCAAACTCTTACAATATTAGAAGAATAGAAGTCAGTACAAATACGGAATTTTCCCAACCAGAAATAATACAAATAGTTACATCAAGAGTAAAATATTCAAGAAAATGAAAGCAAATAAGAGAAGGGGCCAGGAGAGGAAAGGGATGGACAAAAAGGGGATGAATACAGTTTAAAGAAAAATGTTGAACAACGAGAATAAGAAAGAATGTTCGCAGTTACCAGATTGAAGTATACCAACATGAAGTCTACTAAGCAAAGTCTAATGTCATGTGAAAGTTGCCACCTCTTCAATTAACACCCGAAATAGGCACAAATAAAGATTGTCCTACTGGCTTAAGTCACTGTATACAATAATGAAACAGTCTCCAAGTGTACCAAAACATACATGGTGAAGCATTAATTAACCACAAGTGTGTATAGGAGTCGCAGAGTTGCGGATATACCACACGCACATTTTGAAAGCAAACAGTCACTGGATAGTCAATAGAGGCTTTGAAATTGAAAATGCAAGTAAAATCTCGGCCTGGAAATGCACTGCTCCCAGTCAAAATTTGCAAATAAAATAGCTCCAAATGCAACACAGCATTATTTACAATAAGGACATTTTTAGTTTGTCATACCTCATCTTGAACCAAGTAGTTCTGCCCAAAAATGGAGAGTCCAGGGCACATGTCGCTAAAGACGGAGATGATGTTAAAGGTTCCTCCCTCCACACAGGCCAAAGTCCATCTCAACACATTCAGAGGAAGGCCGGGTATTTATAGTGTGGAATAATGAGACATATGTCTGGAATATTCCAGAAGTTAGTGGAGCATGCGTGACAAAGCGGACGATGTCACATGACGTCAGGCAGCGAAAGGGAGGTTAGTTTATCGTCGGTCGGAAAGGTGGATAAGGCAGAGTTCGTGCAAGGTATGATGTGTGCAAATCCACATAAGTATGTAAATTCCAGTTGAAGAGAAAATGCGGTGTGTATCCAGATGAAGGTAAGTCCATATTAATTGTAGAAAAAGGTTATGTGCGTGGCGAGGTTGATAACAGTAGTTGCCGGTGAGGTGAAGAGTCCGTTACACAATAAACAATGAACTAAATAAACATTCAGAGAATTAATTGTAGAACCAACAGATCTGTTGAATATATTTTCTAAAAAGCCTCGAAAGTTGTATTTTAGATTGTAAACTGAACAAGCGATTCGCTGTAAAACTGTTGTCCTTGATCGTACTGTGTTTGCTCTGTATTTTAATGTAACTGCAATCTGACATAATCCACTTGTATCAGTATCCTTAATAATGACAAGTTTTGGATGCGCGTACCCACCACATCAGCCGAACTGAAGACTGCTTTCTTGTGGGACCTTATCATCATCTATACATTCTAAATATATTAAGGAAATATCAATAGCGAAACCATAATGTCGAATATAACATAAAAACTTTCCAGTCTGTCACACACAAAATTTCAAATAAATTATAACACTATAAACATAGGCCTACCTGTTAAAAAGCACACACTGTTATACAAAGAATGGCATGTTTCTTTCTACAAGAACATCCTCCGTTTCTATCAAATCACTTAAATCACAAACCATAAATTACACACCATACTGTGGGGCAGAAATGCACCGGCGCATTGTAGAATGGACAGAAGAACAAGGGATACCGTGTTATCAGTGAACTTGTATTCCTTTATAGTTCCGACAACAACTTTTCTGGACCAAAAGAAAAAGAGATATAATTCTTCTTCTTAGAAGTGGGCAAGCGTTAGCTCGCGAATGTGAGGAATCTATACAACAACGCATTGCCGTTTCTACTGTGCCTCTTACTATCAGTGTCATTGGCACACCGCTCTTCTCTGTGGGTAGGGCGGTTATCCACTCTTTGTCCTAAGAAACGACTGAAAGGTGTGCTCTCTCTCAACTTTGGAGAGTTGGTTGACGACCACAGTCTAGCATTATTTTCCTTGATCAACTCTTGTTCTTGTAATTGTCGCGGTCGGTATTGTAGGTTTGCGAAACCGTGGGAGGTTCCCTGTGCCGATACCTTCATTTTTCGAGACTCCATTCTTCCTCTACTTAGTCTTAATAGGGGGACCACTACTTAGACGTCGGTGTGGGTGTTGTGTGCTTGTTGTTACCCATGCTGGATTGGCCTCAGTGTGGAGACAGACTAACAAGGTGTTCCCTGAGTTGCCACCTCGGCTATCCCTCACCTCAATCAGTCACCTTTGAATGTAAGCATCTGACACATTGCTCCATTTACAAAACTTGAACGCAATGAGGAAAAACGTCGCTCATATTTCTGAGTGCAAGTTATCGGAGACTGATCTTGCAGCCCAGACGCTGGGTCCCTCTCCCCTCGGCTTACCTTGCGCGGCTTGCTGCTGAATGCCCAATAGGTGCATGAATCGGAGGGAGAGGGGGGGGGGGGGTATAGGTGCGCTAGGCTTCGCTCCGTCAATCGCCACTGCTAACAACCATGCTTTACTCATCGTATATAATTCCTCACTTCATACTTCTGACTTATTATACTTAAGTATAGATAACAGAGTGCTGGTATTTCACTCCCGTATACTTCTACATCTTTGTAGCAAGACACTACAGGGCTGCTGTTATATGAGTAATATAGTTTTCTTTTTATACGTAGATATGCTAAAATGAAATGCAGTATTTCAGGTTTACAGTAGTGTTCTCTTTTGTTGGTTGGAATCGAACCCGTGATCATGGGTCGGACGCCATCACTAATATCTCGAGGAAGCTAATAAACCAGTGAACGATGGGTACGACCGCTGGTGATGCAGTAAAATGTTAATGTAATAATAATAATATAATGGTGCATGGCATTTGCATAGGCTTGGTGGTGACCTAATGAGAATAAAATGAATGGCGAAGACGTCATAAATACCCAGTCCCCAAGCCAGAGGAATGAACAGTACGAGGGACTGATTCTGAGAATAGTACCGGGGCCATCAGACCAAAGACAAGCATTCTGTCCATTTAGCCACTTTAATTTGCTAATCCATAGGCTACCATATCCACTGATCTGATCAGGGGTTGATTATTGACAGTAGCAGAGGCCAGGGCAGTAGCTTGTGAAGCAGCTTGACAACACAGCAGGCTACTCCGTTGGCTATTGGCTGCAGCTCAAAACGCTTAAGGCTTGACGTTCACTAAACCAACCACCGAAAAGGGGTAACCTAAGTCTAGTAGTAGCCCACATCTTGATCTCAGCGTACGCCACTGACTTTGATCTGCATTTCGGGCAGTCGCCCAGGTGCTAGATTCCCTATCTGTGGTTTACCTAGTCTTTTCTTAAATAATTGCAAATTTCGAAATTTATTGAACATCTCCTTCCTATAAACGAATACTTGGCCCAATTTGTCCTCTTGAATTTCAACTTAATCTTCATTTTGTGATCCTTCCTACCTTTAAAAACGCCACTCAAACTTATTCGTCTACAATCAATCAATCAATCAATCAATCAATCAATCAATCAATCAATCAATCAATCAATCAATCACTACTGATCTGCATTTAGGGCAGTCGCCCAGGTGGCAGATTCCCTATCTGTTGTTTTCCTAGCCTTTTCTTAAATGTCATTCCACGCTATCTGTCCACTGACAGCTCGGAACATACCACTTAATCGAGTAGCTCGTCTCTTTTCTCCCAAGTTTTCCCAGCCCAAACTTTGCAACATTTTTGTAACTACTATTTTGTCGGAAATCGTCCGGAACAAATCGAGCTATTTTTCTTTGGATTTTTTCCAGTTCTTGAATCAAGTAATCCTGGTGAGGGTCCCATACACTGGAACCATACCCCTGTGAGTGGGGGTATCCTCTGTATCCCCTACCTGTCGTAAGAGGTGACTAAAAGGGGCACCAAGGGCTCTTAAATTGGGAGCGTGGGTTAGCGACCACGGGGCTCTTAGCTGAGACCTGACATTGCTTCCGCTTACTTGCGCCACGCTCCTCACTTTCGTGTATCCTTTCGGACTTCCTTTAGTCAACTGTTGTTCTTTTCCGACCTTGACAGTATTAGAGCATTCGAAACGTAGGGAGTCTTTTCATTTTCACGCCCTTCGTGGCCCTTGTCTTTCTTTAGCCAATATCGTCATTTTTCGAAGTGTTGGATCCCCCATTCTTTTCTCTCTGATTAGTGTTAATAGAGGATGATTGCCCAGTTGTAGTTCCTCGGATAAACACCAAATGTGTCTCCAGAGATCTTTTTCATGCCGTCATCATATGATATGGAATGTCGAATGGACTTTCTCCCCATCCTTCAAAAATCCGATTACCTCTGCCGGCTTTGAACCCTCTACCTTAGGAACCGGAGGCTGACATTCTACCACTGATCCACAGAGGCAGCTTGAGTCTGCGGTTTGTCTACCTGGTAAAACCCCCAGGCGTTAATGACGGAATGGCTCTGGCAGCAGGCTATCGAACTCTGAACTACCGGACGGCGAGTCATGCAATCGAGTTGGCTTGCTAAAGTAGATCACACTGGTTTAGATTTCACGGCACAAAAGGAAAGGAAGCTGAACGTAAGGTTGCACTGTTTCAGCTCGTGAATACAACTCGCGAACAGAGAAAGAAGCTCAGAAGAAGGAGGACATTGCTGGCTGCGGATTACGTTCGTGCGACGCCAAGTGAAAGTGGCGAGGACAGAACAAGACAGACGTAAGAGAAAGCTGCAAGTCCAAGTGGTCTTGTGATGTAATCGTTTAGGGGACCATATCAGTGCAGACACTTCACACTTCGTCTCGAACAAAGAACACTTTGCAATCCCCCATAATTTTGGACTTGGAGGGCTATCATTCGTCCTGGGCTGTGGAGTCAACCACCATTTATGCGGCTTAAGACTGACGTCCGTTATAATAATACCAAGTATGATTTTAACTCTGGGCCATCGAATACATACGCGGTATCCCCTGATTGTGCCGGCCCCGTGGTGTAGAGGTAGCGTGCCTGCCTCTTACCCGGAGGCCCCGGATTCGATTCCCGGCCAGGTCAGGGATTTTTACCTGGACCTGAGGGCTGGTTCGAGGTCCACTCAGCCTACGTGATTCGAATTGAGGAGCTATCTGACGGTGAGATAGCGGCTCCGGTGTAGAAAGCCAAGAATAACGGCCGAGGGAATTCGTCGTGCTGACCACACGACACCTCGTAATCTGCAGGCCTTCGGGCTGAGCAGCGGTCGCTTAGTAGGCCAAGGCCCTTCAAGGGCTTGTCTTAAGAAGGGACTACACGTGGCACGTGATTGTCAAACCCTTGTCCTGTTTCTCTACGGGGTCGGGTATGACGTGAGATGAATCTGTCGTGGCGGGTTTCTATGATCGGATGCCCTTCCTGACGTCAACCTCCATCAGAGGAGTTAATGAGTTGAAACGAATAACGTGATATATGAAGGGGTTAAAGTCAAAGTGGTGTAAGTCAATTTTCGGTAGAAGTTGACTTAGGCACAGAAAGGCGATGTAGAAATAAAAAACTGTTCATAGAAAAAGTGGAGTAAGTCAGAGCTTCACTCATTTCGTCGTTAGATGGCAGCACAAGTTAGACTGGTAATGGATCATCTGTTTTGCTGATAACTGAAGTGGTGTGAGTCAGACTTACACCAGTGTGGTTGTAATTGTTCGCGATTTTCATCGAGTGTTGAATGCATGCGTGAATACTCAAAGAAACGATGGATTCTGAAATAAGTTTAAGTGATCCGTTGGATGAGCTGGAGTCCAGTGATGAATGGGAGCGTGAACAAGGAGAAAAAACATCAGAAACAGATGATGGTAAGTACTATTCACCTTCTAACCTCTCAGTTACTCACCTACTAACCTATTTTGTTGCAACGTTTTTAGCAAGTACTTACATTAGATTATGCCTTAGGTCCTTTTGGTCTACTATTCCCTGAATAATACACCTTTGTAATCGGTTCGGAAAAAAAGAAAGGAAAAATGGAGAAAAATGCATGAAGAGTGATGTTTTTAGTGAATTTTCTGTGATTATTGAAAATGGTCGTGTTGAGTATCGTTTTTCACGTAATTTTGAATGCTGAATCGAAGCTTCCCCTGCAGTTTTTTATTTCGGTAGTAAGTGTAACAAGATGTTTGTTGTTTCAGAATCAGAAGGAGATGAAGAGGTAGACGGCGGACGCCAGCGCAACCATTCCAGCGAATTTCCTACTGCTGGAACTTCTGAGAATCGAGAAAACGCTCACCCGAGAACGAGGAAAAGACAAAAACACGAAAGTAAAGCTCAAAAGCGAAAGCGAGCACGAAATTCAGGGCTCCCGTACGTGTCCTCTAGAGGAAAAGAAGTGGCCGGTAAGCTGTATCAGAACTTTGATTGTAAATGTAAAAAAAAGTGTGTGGAGAACGTACCTGAAGTGGCGAGGCGAGAAATTTTCGACACCTTTTGGAAGCTAAGCAGTTTTTCTGAACAAAACGTATTTTTATGTGGTTTGATTGTGCAACAGAAACCTAATGTAAGACGCCCACGAAATTCAACGAGAAATGCAAAGTCTGTTTCAAACAGCTTCAGATTCCAAGTCAGAGGCAATAGCGTTACTGTGTGCAAGCGTTTTTTCTTACAAACACTCCAAGTTTCGGATGGGCGAATGACAAGGGCAATACAAAAAGTACGAGAGGGTCAACAACCAGGAAGTGATGGCCGAGGACGCCATCCCCCCAAAAATAAAACACCGGAGGCTGCCATGAATGGTGTGCGTGACCACATAGCATCTTTCCCATCGTATCAATCGCACTACAGTAGATCAGAGAACCCTAACAGGAAATACCTTCCTCCTGACATGAATGTACGTACAATGTATGAACTGTACAAAGAAAAGTGCACGGAAAAAGGTGATATTCCTGTTTCTGAAGCCATCTACCGTCGAACCTTTAGCAATGAGTTCAACTTGCATTTCCACCGGCCTCTTAAAGATACGTGCACCAGATGCGATGTGCTTGACAAGAAGATTGAAGTGTGTGAAGATGAAGACGAATCTACAAAGCTGAAGGCTGAAAAAGAATTACACCTCAGAAATGCCGAAAAGGTGAGAGAGGCTAGAGATCGGGACAAAGTGAAAGCACGGGAAGACGAATCTTTCTATGGTCTGACATTCGACCTCGAAAAGGCTTTGCCATTTCCTGTTTTGACGACGTCCGTGGCTTACTATAAGCGGAATATGTATTGTTATAACCTTGGCTGCCATGAACTTGGAACAGGTTTAGGCTTCATGTTCTGCTGGGATGAAACGATCGCTTCTCGTGGGTCTCAAGAGATTGGTTCCTGTATCGTCAAACATCTTGCAGCAAGAGCGTCATCTGCTAGGCACATAGTGTTGTACAGTGACGCATGCACGGGCCAAAACCGTAATATTAAGTTTTCCTTGTACCTCATGAAGTACATACAGGGCCCTCAAAGCAATGCAGAAATTATCGATCACAAATTTATGGTAAGTGGCCACTCTTTTCTACCCAACGACGCTGAATTTGGATCAATTGAATCGTACGCAAAGAACAAGTCCATTTATACTGCAGACGACTGGTACAGTATCATAATGAAGTGCCGAAGGAACAATCCATTCATGGTGACGAAAATGAGCCGAGAGGATTTCAAATCTGTTGCAAATTTGGAAAGTTGTATCACGCGACGAAAGAAAAATGAGAACAACATTGCTGTTAATTGGTTGAAAATTCAATGGATACGAATTTTGAAAGATCAACCTTACACTCTCTTCTACAAAGAAACTGTGAATGAGGATATCCCATTTTCTAAAGTAAATCTAAAGGCAGCAAAGCCCGGTAGGCGACATTCTCTGGCCAACGTTTCTCAAGATGTTTTGTACCCAAGGGGAAGGCCTGTTACCGAGGCTAAAAAGAAAGATATGCTTGATCTTCTCCATACATTCCACCAGTGAAACATGAATTCTTCGTTTCCCTGCGAACCACTATTGAAGAAGGTGAGGAGCTTGTAGATGTTGGACCTCTGGAAATTGTGGAAACCACATATCCTGATGAAATAGACTGAATCCGTATTGCCATGTTAAAAACATTAAGACTCCATTCGTGATAAAAAATTAAATTGTTTGTATTATTCTTATACTTTGTGTAATGTTCAATAAAAATGTGTTTGAGAAGTGCAAGTCAACTTTACATCATTTTGTTGATGTCCATAGTGGTGTAAGTCTTTGGTTTTAGGTCATACAGTGGTGTATGTCACAGGCTTTGGTAAGGCACAGTGGTGCAAGTGACTTTGGTTAGTGCGTGAGGTACAACTTTTGAGCAAAAAAAATTTCAAATCAAGCCTAATCCCTAAGTTTGGACCTACGTAGTACCTCTAAAACAATACCATCACAAAAACTTGTCTACTGAATTAACTACAATACCTTTCGCATTATGCTCATTTCCTAAAAACGATGATAAAGTGACTTACACCACTATACCTTTAACCCCTTCATATGATAGTAGGAGGGGAGAGGGTGAAACTCGGTGCCGGCACGTAGCCTTCCATAGAACCAAGGGGTCTGCTCAAGGCTTAACGTCTCCATTCGACGGACGAATCACCTCACTTCATATGAGCTCTGCGGAGAGGTTTGGGATTTAATCCAGGCATTTGGCACGCATACCACCATCTTCCCTATCGGCCAACATTCCGATGGTGAAATTTTTTTCGACCAACCGGTGTCAAACCGTTGTAGACTTCTACGTTTTAACGATCATGGCCTAATGATCTAAAATATAGGACATCGGGGAATCATACAGTGAAAGCAAAAGTATACGGAAATAAGCAATATCTAATGCATGTTACTCTGAAAAGAACGTCCACGCTACTTTTACTGTGGGGAAACATCATTCATATGTATAAGAGATATACTGATTAGGTGCAAAATGTCTGGCTGTTTAAAACAGAATAATAAAACTCAGATAGTCAACTATATAGCTGTCAGCATGCGTTCGGAAGATAGTGGGTTCGAACATCACTGTCGGCAGCCCTACTAGGCAAGTGCTGGGGCTGTACCTTAATTAAGACCATGCCCGCTTCCTTCTCACTCCTTGCCCTTTCCTATCCCACCGTCACCATAAGACCTATCTGTGCCGGTGTGACGTAAATAGGCTACCGGTAGCCTATATATTTTCACCGTTGATCACGCTGACTGAAGTTTATCACCTACAAATACAATAACCATGTGGAAAACATTATTTCGCCTCCAAAAACAACTGCCCATGCAAACAGACCACTTATACATTTGTTATTTCTTTTGCAACTGGAAAATGCATTTGTAAACCACTGAAGGTTTCATTACTAAAAAGGAAAGACATTTAGGAAATTCAAGACATTCCTTTCGGATGCTGGACAGAAGGTTAAATTGTAAGGCAAGTCCGGGGATATTCCGTACGTCTGGTAACCCTAGATACGGGTCGTGTAGCTGACAACTTGCATTCGGGAGATGGTGGGTTCGAACTCCACCATCGACAGCCCTGAAGATTGTTTTCCTTGGTTTCCCATTTTCACACTAGTCAAATGCTGAGGCCGTACCTTAATTAAGGTCACAGTTGGTTCCCTCCCAGTCCCATTCTATTGTCGCCAAAAACCTATGTGTCGGTGCGACGTATAGCCAGTAGCAAAAAAAAAAAAAAAAATCGAATGATCAGACTTCTTAATTTTTCTTGTGATGACAAGAAGGGATGATTACCCAGTCGCCCTTTAATACAAATATCAACACCACCAGATACTTCTTTTTTCTTGGATTTTTCCCATCTAGATGGGGTGGCACTGTGGATTAAGCTCAGTCTTACGACCGGGTGCCCTTTCTGAGCCCCTGAGCTGGAGGAATTAACCAAACACGATTAAAATCCATCGCCTGGCCGGAAATCGAACCCGGGGCCCTCTGAACCGGAGGCCAGTACGCTTACCATTCAGCTCAGGAGCCCACTTCCAGATACTGATTGTTAAGAGGCGGCCGTAGTCAACTTTTATTTAAAAACATCGCCACTAGTCTCGTTGCTGTCGACAGCTAACTCCACTGATAGTTACATCGCAGGTGTATAGATGTCAGTGAGAAACGCCAAGGCAGAGCGAGAGATTTCCCTCTCACCCTCCAGCGTCATACTGTCGTGTCACCAGGAAGCTGTGATACAGTACTTGCACGGAGCTGATGGTGTTGACATTTGTACGGAATGCGAAATAGAGGTGTGACGGTCCGGAAATAATGTGTTACTGCATACACATACGTATATAATATTATTATTTGTTTTACGTCCCAATAACGACATTTACTGTTTTCGGAGACGCCGAGTTGCTGAAATTTAGTTCTTCAGGAGTTCTTTAACTTGCCAGTAATTCTACTAATAATCTTATTCGCTTCACGTCCCACTAACTACTATTACGGTTTTCGGAGACGCCGAGGTGCCGGAATTTAGTCCCGCAGGAGTTCTTTTACGTGCCCATAAATCTACCGACACGAGGCTGTCGAATTTGAGCACCTTCAAATACCACCGGACTGTGCCAGGATCGAATCTGCCAAGTTCGGGCTAGAAAGCCAGCGCTTTCATTGTCTGATGATAAATAGTGACCGGGCGAGTTGGCCATGTGGTTAGGGCCGCGCAGCTGTGAGCTTGCATCCGGGAGATAGTGGGTTCGAACCCCACAGCCCATGAAATGGTTTTCCGTGGTTTCCCCATTTTTCACACCAGGCAAATGCTGGGGCTGTATGTTAATTAAAGCCACGGCCGCTTCCATCCCATTCCTAGTCCTTTCCTGTCCCATCGTCGCCGTAAGACCTATATGTGTCGGTGCGACGTAAAGCAAATTGCAAAAAAAAAATAAAAGTGAAAATAGGTTGTTTACATGTGCGGTCATGGCGTCATAATTCCGTATCGTTGAAAAAAGACAATTTCAAACATGCTTTCAATTATTTCTGGCTGATTACGTGCAAATGCATATCCTTCTAATTCGTCTCTACACTGCATTGACTTTTCCTGTGAATTGAGAGGACAAATATAGAAATCTGAGATAATGAAATTATGCAGTAAGCACAAGATAAGTTCATCCTCTTATTTCCTTGAATTGGAATGCAGGGAGGGAAGGAGGAAGGTACACTAACAGAGAAAACTCACCCTTTCGAGCTCTTTCTCTAAGCCCATTGCATATTGAGTTTGTGGCGACATAGGTATTTACTGCATGTATATATGCGTAAATGGTCACATTATTCGCACAAGTTCATCGCCGCTGACACTGTAGCAAGCAATAACGAGCCAATTAGGTATTTTTACCAAGTTATTTAATCATCAGCCTTAGTGAGAAAGGTAACAGCTACACTGGTCATGAGTCTCAAGCCACTCATTCAGTGTCCGAGTGTCGTTTGAATAGTGTCTGTCTGTTGCTCTTACGATGTCGCTTTCAAAACCACCTCGTGCAATGAAAAGTGTAGTGTGGGAACATTTTCACTAAGTGGATTCCTCATTTTTACATATTTGTAAAAAATACTGTTAGTTATATATAAAACTTCGACAACGAACTTAAGAAAAGATACTCAGAAATCACCCGACTGTGAAAAATATTGAAAATACATCTCAGCACACAAGTAGAACCGGAACCTTTACTGTAGGCTCAGAGAATGATGTGAATGCAGTTTCCATCCCGTCCACATCATCCGCCCCCAATGAAATTGCAATAGGATTAAGTACAAAACCATCTACATCCACCGCAAATGTTTCACACAGCATTCCTAGATTTCTAATTTCATCCCTAAAAAACTTGCAGGAAGGGACAAGAAATAAACTGACGAAAACCTCCTTTAGATGTTCATAGAGGATTATCAACCTTTTACTCTGGTAGAAGATGAAGGGTTCAGACAATTTGTTAAGTCGTTGAATTTGATCAATGAATGAATGAATGAATGAATCAATCAATCAATCAATACTCATCTGCATTTAGTGCATTCGCCCAGGTGGCAGATTCCGTATCCATTTTTTTACCTAGTCTTTTCTTAAATAATTGCGAAGAATTTGGAAATTTATTGAACATCTCCCTTGGTAAATCATTCCAATCCCTAACTCCTCTTCCTATAAACAAATATTTGCCCCAATTTGTCCTCTTGAAATCCAACTTTATCTTCATATTGTGATCTTTCCTACTTTTAAAAACACTATTCAAACTTAATCGCGCAATCTACCGACACGAGGCTGACGTATTTGAGGACCTTCAAATACCACAGGACTGAGCCAGAATTGAACCTGCCAAGCTGGGACAGAAGGCCAGCGCTGTACCGACCAAGCTACTCCGCCCGGCACAATTTTATTTCAAGAAGTAAATTACAAGTAAGAATTAGGCTACTTTTTTCCTTTTGTAACACGTAACGACTACACATAAAATTTGCGTTACAAGTAATCCGATTACTTTTAACCAATTACTTCCCAACTCGGAAAATGAAAGCATTCTGTGTGCAGTTCTTACCTAAGATACTCTCCGGATCTATGGCTAAATGGTTAGCGTGCTGGCCTTTGGTCCCGGGTTCGATTCCCGGCAGGGTCGGGAATTTTAACCTTAATTGGTTAATTTCGCTGGCACGGAGGCTGGGTTTATGTGTCGTCTTCATAATAATTTCATCCTCATCACGACGCGCAGGTCGCCTACCGGCGTCAGATCGAAAGACCTGCATCTGGCGAGCCGAACTTGTCCTCGGACACTCCCGGCACTAAAAGCCATACGCCATTTCATTCATTACCTAAGATTCTGACATGTGAATGACCTATAATATTGTTTAGAGATCGCCGATAATCATTTTGAAATATCTGACGTTTTAAAAAGTATTCAGTGTTGTGAATTTAAGATGTTCACTGATCATATTCGCCACATTAAATGTTTAGTTACAGTATCAAAAATTATGTTTGACTATATTTTAACTATGTTAAGAAAAACAAGATGATGATGATAATAATAATAATAATAATAATAACAATAATAATAATAATAATAATAATAATAATAATAATAATAATAATATAATTTTTTACCAAGAGCAATCTCAGACCCCACTCCTCCCTAAAACTTGACTGTTGTAATTGGGTAACTTGAAATTCCTTACTTTCCTGAGTTTCAATTTCTAGTTGACTGAGCCAGCTTGAAGTACAGGTGGCTCTTTCTACTAGTTTTCCTTGTTGGTATTATAACTAAAGGGAGTTGCCTTTTTCACAGTACATATCTTATAATTAATAAAATCTCATTGGACTCTTTTTTATATATATGATTTTTTAAATGATCATAATGTGTGAATTGTTTTCTTAATCTGCATTGTATTTTAATTCATGTATGATCCACAGACAAGGGCAACTACATTGCGTCAAATAACCTTTATAAGGGGCAGAACATTTGTTTTATAGCCTAAGAGTCTTCTTAACAATTTTAATCTCAAAACTTTCATTATGCAGCTGAAAATGCCTTAAATTTAAGGCAAAACATGTACCAAAATT
This sequence comes from Anabrus simplex, assembly GCF_040414725.1. Taxonomy (NCBI): domain Eukaryota; kingdom Metazoa; phylum Arthropoda; class Insecta; order Orthoptera; family Tettigoniidae; genus Anabrus; species Anabrus simplex. The sequence continues at coordinate 9,801,353 of NC_090275.1, read as the reverse complement.
GTATTTTTAATCATCATCATCATCATCTTCCTTCCAAGTATTGGGCCATGTGACCCGTTACGGACTTGCATTTTACTGTTTGCAAGACTTGAAAGCAATCAAATGTCCTTCCGACGGGTTGCTAGCCTGAAGGAAGTATGTATTTTTAATAAAAGTATATATGTAATCCTTATGCAGCTAGTCCCTGTTATGAATGGAGTGAAATTGTCGCTCATAGGGTCGGTTGGTGCAAGCATTTCAGTGGGCTTGGCAGAATGATGTGCTATAGCAACTTCTGGCTCAGTGAGGAAAGCAACGGGAAACGTCCTAACTCCTCATTTTCCTAGTACGCCTCTTCAGTGACACCTAGGCCATCTATGACAGCTAATGGTGAACCTGTTGAGGATCCAACCAGCCTTCGGGCTGAATAGCTATAAATAGTTTTATTCACGCTGAGTAAAATCGTAGTTTAGGGGAAGGTCTGAAATTTAATTCTCAAATCTTTATATTATTCGTGGTCATATCGATAAAACAATATAACCAAAGTTATATAGAATTAAATTTCCGACCATTTATGTCTTATACAATTTTACCGTACCGGCTATGATAACACAGATATTCATGAATTTGTATTTTTGTTGCTAAGTCCACATCAACGCCAAGCCATGAGAAAATGGGTTAACAGAATTTAATGAAAATCGGTATATAGAGTTGGGGAATAAGACTCTACAGTCTAAGCTATACACAATTTTATTCACCTAGGATGAAATTGTAGTTTAGGGGAAGGCGCCTAAAATTCATTTTTTAAATACCGATACCTATAATTTTGGTCCTGACGAAAAGTACTACAAAACAAAAGTTAGAGAGAATACAATTTCTGATCATTTATGTTTTATTTAGTTTTACTGTACCCTGATGGGTGGTATTCCAGAGTCAGAGGAAAACTAATGTGAAGGCCTACAATATTGAAAGCGCATAACGTTGATCAGCAATAACATTACATTGGTCATTGTTTGTTATGATGTTATTTGTCTCTTATGCTGCCTCTCAACTCCGATAGGTGGGATTACTCTGCATACCGAGTATAACAGCCTGACTGAATATTGGCGGGAAATAGCCGGGGAGTTAGAAAACTTTCTTCTTTAGCATGCCATTCCTCTGGTTCATACATTTTCTGATGCAGCTGGTACGTAACACACTGATTCTTCATAGTATTCCAGTTATTCGATCCCTACTCTGACACACTGTTTGAATGAGCAGTGTGCATAATTAAGGCAGAGGCTGATTTAGTAGTAGTAGTAGTAGTAGTAGTAGTAGTAGTAGTAGTAGTATGGACTGGTCTAGAAACAATTTAGGCCTATTACAAATTATAGCACCACAATTCACTAAATAACTCAAAATTCAACCCTGAAAAGAGCCGTTTCTTAAGAAAAGCTTCTTGCTGTTCACTTTTATTAAATTCTACATTCATTTTATTCCAAATTATCAGTGAAGAGGGGGTTTCTCCTCTGGCTTGGAGGAAAAACTGCCTCTAAGTCAGATAGATTTTTCCGCCGCCAGTGTAGTGAATTGATATTTTCCGACTCATTGGGTACTTCTAGGAAACAGATTAGTAAAAGGGCATAGTTTTTGCCCTGGGAGTCTCCACTATTTGACCCTCTTCCCGCCGAAAAAAGACGAAGATTGTTCACGAATCACAGCTGTCTGCGGCTTGGTCATTCCAACTCTGGAACTTTGGTATGTTAAATCGACAGTGTAGTCCCGTTCGTTAAAAGTGAGAAAATGTGTGGTGTTTCATTTGATCAAATATTTCATATGAAAGCATTGCTTTTAATCACGCCATTCCCACTGACGTCATTGTAATGTATGTTCATTTTAGTTGGGAAAACCACTAAGACAGTCTTTCTGAGGATATAAAAAGGCAGGTGGAGTGTAGCTGTCTACTATTATAATGAAAACTCCCCAACCTGATTGTGACTGATGGTATGCAAGCGGGTCTACCATCACAGTGAAAATTCCCTAACTCAGTCTTCATATGAGAAAAGATGTTTGGTGACTTCCCCGTCGCGTTTCTAGGGTAACGTTAAGAGCTATGCAATTTAATACAATCTTGCTCACAACATGTACTTTAGAATTCCGTAGTGAAGCACGGGTACATCAGCTAGTGTAATATAAGTGGAATGTTCTGAGCTGTCAGTGAATAGATGGTGTGAATGAAGTAGATTAATAAGTTTGAGAGGAGCTTTTGAAGGTAGAAAAGATCATAATATAAAGATAAAGTTGGAATTCAAGAGGACAAATTGGGACAAATATTCATTTCTAGCACAAGGAATGAGGGATTGGAATAATTTATCAAGGGAGATGTTCAATAAGTTTCCAAGTTCTTTGCAAAGACTAGGTAAACAACTGATAGGGAATCTGCCACATGGGTGTCAGGCCCAAATGCAGATGACTGATTGAACTTCTGATTTTGAATGCTTCAGTATAGTTTGATCAGCTGTACAGAGCTAACAGCTCTGGTGTTAATTTGTGCGTGAACAAACAGACAAACAGAGTCATAAACGTAGCGACTTTATACCCAAAATTAACATTTTCTTTGCAATTTACAAACAGATTGGCAATTTGACGACTGAAATATAAATTCTGACTCCCTCTTCCCTCCATATGGGGAACTATTACAAAGCTTTCTCTGAGCCTGACATGGTGGGACCACAAAGATTGCCCTACGATCCTTAAGGACACAATTATATGGGCTCAAAGATGGGAACATTGGCATTCGATGGTAGTTTCAGCTTGGTCCCAACTTTTGAAAAGGTCAGTTCCCTCTATGATACTTGTTTACTTTCTATTGTAATAAGTCTTATGGATGTTTTTGTTGCAGCGATCAATGTGGCCGGCATCACCCTCTTCTCATGTGGAGCCGCTGGTGTAGTCTTAATTCTCTTCTTATACATCGACACTCTCAGACATATCATCCGGAATGCTCCATCACCAGTCAAGACACACTCCGCATTTGTCCTCGGTGTCTATCCTGTAAGTAGTTTGATCTGTGACTTGTATACCAGACTTTTCACATCAAGACTGAAGATGCCCACCCTCGTGATAAAGCTGGAAAGTGGAAACAAGCTCATCCAGGGCTGAGAGGAAACAGATGTAGGGGAACTGGGGTTAATGGGGAGGCAGATTTGTCAGATACCTAAAATCAAAATATGGTTGAGAAAATCAACAGAGCTCATTTTCGAAAAGCAGTAAGCATTGTTTAAGAATGATGAAATTGTTATTAATGACTTACCAAACCAAACCAAACCCCATGGTGCAACAGTCCCCGATGGACTGTGGTGTTGTATCGTCAGCACTACAAATCCTTTCAATCATTATTCTTGGCTTTCTAGTCCAGGGCTGCTATCCTATTGTCAGATAGCTTCCCAGTTATAATCACATAGGCTGGGTGGACCTCCAACCAGCCCTCGTATCTGGGTAAAATTCCCTATCCAGGCTGGGGATTGAACTCGCAGCCTCTAGGTAAGAAATGTCATCTCATAAGGTATTGTATTTTAATTATAACTTATTTAGAGTAATGTAATTTTAAATATTTTATGTAGATGACATTTCTTGTATTTTAAATATAACTTACTTAGAGTATATTGTTAGGAGGTTAGGTATGAAGTCTGCCAATTATTTGATGGAAGGTTTGGTTGCTGATGAAGAGAATGAGCGAGATTCTCTAAACATATACGACACCTTATTAATATAGATTAAATAACTTCTTATAGTATTAATTGACAACCTCACCCATGATTTTCAGTAGTGTATTAGTGTTTATGTAAACTCATGGTTATCCATTAGGTAACGGGTAAGAGATGCATGAATCCACCATTCTGTGGAATATCCTGTTTATCTGTTCACCAGAAAACAGAACAAAAGAAGGTTCCGTTCTTCAATGAATCTGCTGTTTACCCAACTTCAGCACCTTTCTGGGATGCTCAGAATTTATAGCCATTTCTTCCAATTTGTGTGGAAATCTATCTTCTTCTGTCTGCCTGGAAACACAGCAAGTAGTAAATATGCTGAAACCAAGATGTTTTTGAATGTGAGTTAATTCCAGGGAGAAAAATGCTGGCTGTTCTATAGCCAATCCCCAATTATACTTCTGTAGTGATCGGGGTGATTATGACACAGGTTTCTAGTCTTGATATGGCAAGGTAATGGTCATTACAAACAAGGAATAAGGATCTGTGAAATTGACACCATTACGACTTAGCCTTAAGAGAACCATGTCCATAAGTTACCATCTTGTCATCTTGAATGGATAATGTCTATGAAATCTGGTTGGTTACCATTCATGGTAACATTGAAGATGCAAGCCCCTGCTTTCATTTACAAACTGTGATATCATTGCTGTTAATCTACAAAATCCCTTATCTCCAGCAATCTACGTTATCTTAGGAGGGACAAAAATTCTGATAGAATGTAACTTTCTGGTAAGAATTAGGTAAGAATTAATCAGTGCCATGCTAATGCACATAGAAATCTCTATTGTGATGCAAATAATTAAAAAAATTGAAAATGATATTATAAAAAATGGATATATGAGGTACTGGCATTAATTCATTGAAGATGTGAGGTTTTGTATAAACAGAAATACATGCATTATAATATGTGTGATTTGCTTTTTTGCCATTAGCAAAACAAAATGGATATTTATTGCATCACAGTGTTCCATAGACATCTGAGGATCGATATTTTCCATTCAGTAAACTCAAAATCTTGATTTTGATAGTCGCTAGAGTTAAGTGGCTTTGGAATAACAGTGAAGATATGTCACTGAGGAATAGTCATAGCTAATGAATCACTCTATTCCTGACCTCTGTTGTATCACTTCAGAAATAAATCTTAGAGGATATTCTTGGTTCAGTAAAATTTGACATTATTGATCCAACAAAGTAAATTATGAAGTGATTGTATGGCATTTTTCTTTCAGGTGGTGGCACTGGCAACTTACTGCGCCATCATAGTTCCACGAGCGCACCTCCTATCTGAGGCTGTCACGCAGGGCATGTTCATGGCATCCATGTACCAGCTGTTCTGTCTGCTGGTAGCCTACTGCGGAGGCGAGGCCGAATTGATACGCAGAGTGAAGCCCGACTCCCTGAACCCTCGAGTGGGACCCTGCTGCTGCTGGCCTTGCTGTTGTCTACCTCTGTGTTCTGTTAACAAGTGAGTGGCAACAGTGCTGTCCTCTATAGGTCTTTCTGTTTCACTACGCTGAGCAGAAGATTCTCTTCCATTATAAAGGATATGTTCAACCTCTGATGTGCTTGTCTTCAACTCGTCTGACAGTAATACAATCTACCCTATCAAACAAATCCCTTTGTTTTTCTCCTTAAAGCAACAATCACCACCAAAGAATTCAGTGACTATTGAACCAATAATGTTATCTGCCAGTTGCCCTTCTCTGCCTTCTACAATGGCAATTCAATAAAAGGTAACAAGACCTCTCACTGCACAAATTTACAAAACTTCTGCATACATTGGGTGAACTTGTCTAGGTGTCTGTTTTAACTGCATATAAAGAAATACTTCTTAGTATAGAAGAAAGTAGGGTCAAGCACTCAAAATCAGAACATAACAACTTATTGAGTAATGACATCAGTTCCTAATCCTCTTCTATCTAGATGCTTTTTCAGTGTTTCATAAAGATCGATATTAAGCGGTGTCAGGTCAATATACTTAATGGTAATGCCATAGCAACTTATTTGTGACCTGGTGTTATCATACACATGTTCACAGACTCTTAAGTAATTTTGTATGATTCTTTCACGTGTAGAATGTAACATTTTATTACAGTCAGTGGCCATAAAATGAAATTACCGTACTTTAAATGGCATAAATAACACATTTAAGTTTTTTTCCTCAGAATAATAAATTAACTGCCTGTATTGATCCTTATCTTTTGTATATTTTGTGTTCTGTATTTATCCTATTATGTGTCCCTATCTTTCTATATCTGACTTGAGAAAGATCAGTTTATTAACTGCAAGTGTATTAATATGCTGGAGAAGAAAACTGCGTTAATGGTTGTGCATTAGGACAATGCCAGTGGTTCTAGTAGATTGTTGAGATTATTGTCCAGAACCACTCATGAACAGATCCTGTTATATTACAGGCAGTATTATCATGCTATTTATTATTTATTCGTGTCAGAGGTACCAATATATAAGAAATCAATTCAAATACAATTCAAAGAGATTAAATAATAAAAATATGAAGTATGTTAATCACACAAAATGAAAGACATATGAACAAAATTGTAAAAAATAAAAAAAAAGGAAGAAAGGAAGTATTACATGAAAATATCTACACTATATATACATTATTTACACAAGTTGTGACCAGTATTTGGCTACATTGATGGCATTGTTTCCAGCCAGTGCCAATTCCAACCCTGTACATGAATCTGGGCATAGACGACAGTGCAAGAGGTGCGTAGAAGTCTGTTCCTCTCCACATTCGCATAATGAGTCCCCACCATGCACGATGCCCCATTTCACAAGATTGTCCTTAGATCTTGCAACGCCAGTCCGCAGTCTGTTTAATGACTTCCATATACACCATCCCTCTTCGTGACCAGATTATCATGCTGAAACCTACAGTGATCATCTCCAAATTATTCTTCCTCCATAAAGAGAATGCAGTTGTTACATCTTTAATGTGCTCTCTAGTATTATGAAAGGACCAACTCCCTTCCTGCACAGGTTGACTGTCACATGGTGTAGCACATCTCCAGTTGTTCAGGGGCCAGTGGCGCACTCTTTAGACCATTAAATTAGTTGTACTGTAAGTATTTAAATTTCTCAATATACCACTCTATACTGAAGATAATTGGAAATCATAAGGGCAAGAAAGCTGTATACCAAAACTATTGCAAAACAATACAATTATTTTGCTGTGTTAGCATAACTCAAGGGTTGATCACTTATTTAAAATAGTTTCCTCCGTTACAGTTGGTTTCCATATTAAGACATATTTGCTACTAGCACTTACAATTAGTTATTATACATCTTACTAATTGTCTACATTATTTGGTAAATAATAATAATCATCATCATCATCAGTGTCCCACTCCAGTCGCCCAGGTGTGGTTAACAAGCCTCCTCCACTCCTTTCTGTCCTTCCACTTTTCCTGCTCCATTACTTCCTTCCCAATCTGATCCATCCACCTTCTTCTCGGTCTTCCAACTGGTCTTTAACTTCTCTTTCCAATACCCTTCTTGCTACCCGTTTCTTTCCCATTCTTTTTACATGTCCGAACCATTTCAGTCTTGCTTTCTGTATGTCCTGTACTAACGATTATATATTTAGCTCTTCTCTGATTTTAATATTCTGAATTCTATCTCTTCTTGTTATTTTAACTGATGTTCTTAAAAATTTCACTTCTACTGCTTGGATCTTACTATCTTGTCTCTTATTAGTTATCAGCGTTTCTAGTCCGTATGTTACAATTGGTGAAAAATACCAATAACAATAAGTAACAATAATACAATAAACGCAAAATTTTAATTAAGGTATTTTTCAAATTCACATAAAAGTTCAATATCAACTTAACTGACCTATAATATAGTTCTACATAGCATAAAAGATGCACAGTATTTGTCATGATAATATTTTATTTGAAAAATTACTTACAAAAGACAGTAAAACTCAAACACTCACAGTCAAAAGAGCTTACAGAGAGTCTTATATCTTTCATTTTCTTGAAGATGATGCTGTCTGATTCTTGTGCCATCAGCTGCCCTATGTTTCAGCAACCATTCTTGTACATAATGTGTCGGATCCCACAAAAATCGTGACTCGAATAAGTTGATGAACATAATTTTTTTTCAATCAAAAGATGGTTCTTGGATGGTGTCATGATGACATTCAAAGTGCTGAATCCCTTTACAGAGTCAGCGCTAGTTATTAGCAATGATGATATAGCCAGTCTCAAATTGTATTTCACACATTTACCATTACTGTTTATGAAATCCGTAAAGTCTTCACAAACCATGTTGAATGACATGCGATGGCCATATAGCAGGTTCCATTACTTGATTTGTTCAGTCAGTGCTTTGCAGCATCACTTAGAGAACTGCAGTTGGAGGAAATAGCAATCTGTATTTCAGATTCTTAGACAGACTCTGGAGAAATGTATCCCAATTTATTTTCACCACAGAAAGTGGACCTTTTTTAAGTGGAAGATCACAAAAATTTCCATTCTGAATGGCAATGTCAGCATTCTTTAAATTTTTTACAGGGCATTCTCACATTCTTCCAACAGCACAAATGCTTCTATGAATTATTCTATAGGAGTGCTGGATTAAACACAGACCTCTATACATTGAACGCTCTTTAGGCCATCAGAAAATATTCATACAGAGCTTTGTAACTCTTTACGGTTGCCTCAACAGCTCTGTGTGATGCAGGTACCCAGTGCACTGGCAGAATTCTCCCTACTTTTGCTATTTGCAGCCCTAGGACTTTTGCCTGTAGTTGATATTGATTTTTTGGGTATCTATGGTACAATGAATAGAAATCCACGAAAAAAGAAATGAAATGGCGTATAGCTTTTAGTGCAGGGAGTGTTTGAGGACATATTGGGCTCGCCAGGTGCAGGTCTTTTGATTTGACTCCCGTAGGCGACCTGCACATCGTGATGAAGATGAGATGATGATGAAGACGGCATATACACCCAGTCCCCGTGTCAGCGAAATTAACCAATGACGGTTGAAATTCCTGACCCCGCCGGGAATCGAACCCGGGACCCCTGCGACCAAAGGCCAGCACGCTAACTATTTAGCCATGGAGCCGGATGACATTATCCATGAAAATCTGAAATGCATCCACTCCAGACACTGACTTGATGGAATCACCAACACTCAGTTCAGTTGTATTCTGGTAATAATGTGGGGTTTTTTTTACATCCCACTAACTACTTTTGCAGTTTTCGGAGACACTGATGTGTCAGAATTTTGTCCTGCAGGATTCTTTTTTGTGCCAGTAAATCTATAGACCTGAGGCTGACGTATTTATGTACCTTCAAATACAACCGGACTGGGCCAGGATTAAGTTCTATTCTATGACACAGACGATGCCACTTGATATTAGCAGACTCGGTAATTTCAGCGCACCGTCATAGAACTCGCACAGTCTTTACATACAGCAATCAGATATTTTGCTGAAACTTTATGTATGGGGCTATTGGGTGTTCAATATACTCTCAGAAGAAGCAGACTTCAAATAGCAATTTCAAGAAAAATATTGTTTTGTCACTGCTGAAAGATGCATGGATATATGCTATTAAAAGTATTTTGATGATATTGTTGTTGACTCATCTATAATAACCAACAGTTTAGAATCAGCTGCAAGTATTTCCTTGCTATACCCTTATCCAGTTCATTGGCTACCTGTAGATGTATTAAATCAGGGTATATTTTGTATGAAATGCAAGTTTTTGCTACACTGTACGCTGTATGAAAACCTCATTGGTATTTGCATGCTGTTTACTGAGTTGTTGACCAATTAGATGTTGTAATTGCTGCTTCACTGCAAGGTTAACTTATCTAGATAGTTTTGTGTGCCTTGGCTTTTTATGTTCAAATATTTTCATCCTCAGTGATGTTTGTTGTTCCTCTTTCTTGCTTCCATAATACGAAAGCTCGGTGTTTTCCCATTCTTTTGAAATATAGAGCTCTGATTCTTTTTTAACACCCAAACCAATTCCCAGTCCCTTTGAACAACCATACAACCATTTCCAATCTTCAATAATTAGCCAAGAACTTTCCTGATTGTTGAGCAGTCCAGTATTTTGGATATGAAGAAAAACTTTCACTTACAGATACTGCACAGATAGAACTACTACTGGCATTTGAACTTAAATCACTTACAGTGCATTTGGCCATCATCACTACCTTTCTTTTTGTGAGCAGATTCTTCATATTCCACACAGTCCATCCGTTTGTTAAAATAACCGAATAAGGTCCTCTTCGTCTTCATAAAATATCATTCACTGTTTATTAAAGTTAATGTTTTATATACTTTACAAACTTGATAAAGACTCAACACCTCCAGATGCAAAAACCGACCTAAACAGGATCAGGCAATAAAACAAAGAGAAAGAAAGAAACAATATGGAAACGACACTACAGTACTCAAAATGGCTGCTAGTTTCTTCTGTTAATTTAAAAATTAAAAGTTCTGTCACATTTGGAAGTTTTTAAGTATTATTCAATATCACACATTCCAGAGATTGATAAAGTGTAAGCAGAAATACAGTTTGCACTAGTGATTAGATATGGAAGTTCTTCGCTATTGGCCTTTGAAATACTGTGAGAGATACTGCACTTAGCTTTCACCAGAAAAATGTGTGGTTTATGGACAGGTGCGTGAGTCAGTTCTCATGGTGCTAGTTACACAATTAGTGGCACTGCAGAATTCACAGGTGATGTGATTAACGTTGAACAGTTTCTTCAATGTTTGACGGTCTCTGTTGTTCAATGCAATGACCTGCTTGGCAATCAATTTATTGTGGTTATGTCATCCCGTTTCAGTATCACTTCCCCAACAGTCAGAAATGGCTGTGACTTACAGTACAGCTTACTGATCTTTCAACCAATAACCATTCAATGTTCAAAGTCACTGAACTCCACATGTTCAGCAGGATAATTTGTAGCACTGATTAGTGTCAAGCCCTCAGCTGTCTTTTATAGCAGCGGCAGTGATCATAGTGAGAACTACGCAGGCAAGTCAATAAGTATCTGCAATTTTGCTCTGATTGTCTTTAGGTGGGCTCTATGGCCTTGTAGGCTCACCAGCCGCTAGATGGCATTGCTGTCTATGTCTGTGGTGGGTTTCAGCGCAATTAGATCAGTACAGCTTGCGCTATTGCGACGTAAAGATGGCCGCGCCACTCTCTTTTTGCACTAAGGAAGAACAGCGTCCGTAATCCGTTTTTTGTGGACTGAGGGTGTACCAGGAGCAGAAATTCATAGATAACTTTCAACTCAATATGGAGACAATGTTTGCCACAGCAAAGTGTTTACCAGTGGACTGAACAGTTCAAAAGGAGTCGCACGAGCGTGAAGGATGAGGAAATATCCGGGCGTCCATCTGCAGTCGAAATTGATGCCAATATTGAACAAGTGCATGATATGATCCTGAATAACAGACAAGTGACTGTTGATGATGTGGCAAACCATATGCACATTAACAATGGTTCTGCAAATGAAATCATGCATAACAGGCTTAACTTTCACAAAGTCTGTTTGAGATGGGTTCCAAAACAACTCAATGAAGAGCAGAAGTGCAATCTGTCAACACCTATTGGACCATCATGCTAATGAAGGTGAAACATTTCTGAAATGGATCACATATCTGCCAACTTTTACAAATAAAAAATAGGACGATTTTTTAAATTCTTGGATTTCATCACGTACATTGCGCCGCGGTCCCAATGAAAAAAGGCCAAGATAAAAGGCATACATATTTACAGTTACAATGCGAGTTGACTTTTAAATTCAAAATCTTAAACTAAGAAAACATAAATATGGTTAAAAGAAATTGTACCTAATCATTCTCATTTATGACACACACATACAAATAATAATATTTATTTCACACTGACATACAGAATAAAATGGATAATAGTTTCCTTTATTAGACCGTACAATGAACGAAAATGTAATTTTATAGGTATCTCTGAACACTTGAAGATAACGTTTATGTTTTGTGGCCATAACGTGAAGAGAAAATACCAGAATATGTCACCGACACAACTCCCTGAAATACATTCTAGTCAATAAAATTATGAAGTAAGAATGAACATTAATGCTCTGAAATACGCAAAACTACCACATACAAAATAGATCAGTATGTCTCATACATTATTACGACTTCGACAGGGGAAAAAGCACATAACCGCAAGAAAAAACATGTGGCCTACACCTGCAACAAAACTACGCACAGAACGATGTTAAACAGTGCGCGAACCACACAATAACAAGCTCATTCTTTCGTCCTGATTAATTAATGGAGTGGGTGGCCTCCCTCGCTTGCAGTACGATTGCCGTCCTGAATTCCCAGCTGTAAGGCAAGCACACTGCTATAGTAAGAGGGAAACACAATACACAAAGGCGGATGGGCTATACACTCGCCAAATAAAGCCTCAAATAAATACACTTGAAAATGAGGTTGCATAAATTACATGAGCACATAAGAATTTATTCTAGGGGAAGAGTATTGACCATACTAGAGGTTATATTGTTCGAAAATAGGAAGAAGTAAAATTAAATTGGAAAACCGGAAGACGAGTTAAAAAAAACAGAAAGTTTCCGGGTAAATCGGGAGACGAAACATGGGTTCACCACATCAAACCAGGGAGCAAATGTCATAGCATGGAATGGAAGCATCCCGGATCCCCAGTCAAAAAGAAATTCATGAGTCAACCTTCTGCAGGGAAAGTGATGCACACAGTGTTTTGGGACTCTCAAGGGCCAATCCTGGAACATTACCAGGAAAAGGGGAAAACAGTAAACAGTGAACGTTACAGTGATATGCTGGTAAACAAGCTGAAACCTGCAATTTACAACAAACGCAGAGGTCGATTGTCGTAAGAAGTTCCTTTGTTGCATGACAATGAGCGTCCACATACTGCCGCCCACACCACTCAAACTCTTCAGATGCTGCGTTTCGAGGTGTTGGAGCTTCCTGAGGACAGTCCCGATTTTGGCCTGTCGGATTACCATCTGTTTGGTCCAATTAAAACTAAGAGGTTGTCGATTCAGCTCTGATCAACAGATCAAGGAAGCGGTGCATACGTGGCTTGCTGCACACCAAAAACCTTTTGGCAGAGGGTATCAGAAAGCTTGTGAAACAGTGGACCATGTGCATTGTAAAGCAGAGTGACTATGTTGAAAAATGATATCAATAAAAAGTGTGTACTCTTTTTGTAATAAATAATAAAAATTGATTGCAGATACTTATTGACTTGCCCTCGTAAGTCATAGTTTACAAGTACAGATAGTGTATGTATTCCTTTGTGTTGCTATTTATGGTTTTACCTCTGTGATAAGAACTAGAGTTTCTTTGCAGGAGGAATGTTCGCCAGCTGCGGTTGCTTGTTCTTCAGCTCCCTGTTGTCCAGGGCCTGGTCTACATGGTTCTGCTAGTCATGTGGGCTGAGGAAGAGGTAATTACCATATTTTATCTGTAGTAATATAATGAGCGCTTGAGGAAATCTGATAACTAAGAGATGATGATCAAAGTAAATAAATAAATATACATCATAGCTATATGATTTGGGTGTAACATATTCAGAGAAAAAAAAACTTTCAGCTCGGATATATACTGTTTTAGTTTTCCATTTGAACTCTTTGGGCTGCAGTCTGCCAATGTGTCGGCTTCATCAGAATAACAGAGTTATGTCCTGTTGATTGTGCACTCTATGGTTATTGGTTTTTATGCCAAAGAAGCACTGTTCTGACGAATTAACATAAAAACAAGTGCAAGTAGGTGTGATAAATTGTGGCGAAGGCAGCTGTGACTGGTATAAATTCCTGATATTCTTTTGCTTGTTTGGTCACTGATTCTAGTCAACATAATTATTTTCCTAAAGGCAAAGGGAAGTTTAAATACTGCAATGACCCGTAAACTCTCTTATATCTGTCACTTATTGAACCAGGACAGGCTAGGTATACAAAAAAGGTGGATAATCCAAGGAACAAAAAAAACCTTTATTATAACACAGAAAGGAATGTAAAAAGCTTTTACAGTAATTAAAAAGAAAATTTCACATAATGCTGTGACTATAATAGCGGAATCATTAAATTCTTTTGTATGTTTAACGAAATACAGTATGTAATACAAAAAAGAGTACAGTTCAGTACGCCTACTGGTCCTTTACTTCATTTTTATCTTGGATTAGGTAGTGGTGCCGGCCCCATGGTGTAGGGGTAGCACGCCTGCCTCTCGCCCGGAGGCCCGGGTTCGATTACCGGCCAGGTCAGAGATTTTTCTTTTGACCCGAGGGCTGGTTTGAGGTCCACTCAGCCTATGTGATTAGAATTGAGGAGCTATCTGACGGTGAGATGGCGGCCCCGGTCTCGAAAGCCCAGAATAACGGCCGAGAGGACGCATCGTGCTGGTCTCATGGCCCCTTGTAATCTGCAGGCTGAGCAGCGGTCGCTGGGCAGGCCAAAGCCCTTTCAAGGGCGTTAAGTGCCATGGGGTTTGGGGTATTAGGTAGTTGTATACAAAAGTCATTAGTACGTTTGGTTCAATTTTTGACTGGCAAACAATAAATGTCATATCGGTTCCATATGGACTAATTAAAAATATTAATTCTAGAATGAATTTGTATTTGAGGGGCCACATTTTCAATACAACTTAGACTGAACACTAAAATTTAGTGTTGAATTTAGTCATACAAAAAAATTACAGAAACATGTTTTAACCATTATTGGGCCATCTTCAGCTAGTTCTAAACAATTGAAAAGACATCTTTAAAAGCTAGAAAAATACATTAAAATGTAAGATATAAATGATGATTGATGAGAAAGCATGGATACTTTAAAAGTTTAAAAAAATACAACTTGTAGTGTCTGTCTTAACTTTATCTTCCTGCTTCAGACAGAGTAAAAGTTGTCAATGATTTTGGAACATTCTCATCATAAAGCTAGTCCAAATATTTATTAGACTAGGCTGGGGGGAACTCCTCTCATTTAAATGTGGTGGACAGATTTTGATAGTGGATTAAAGTGCTTCTGATAGTAAAAATGTCAATGCAGAACTCTGATGTCAATTTTAATGGTATTGTAGTTCTTTCTATGTCTGATGGGGTTTGCCGTTCTTCAGCCTCATTAAGCGGACTCTGTCCCATCTTCGCCATGTCATATCATGTTAACGTGCGATGTCAATCCGCAAATTAAAATTCTTTTAAGAACTAATATTAGAGTTTTGACTGCTTGTTTGTTTGTGTCGACATAACGGGAAAACAGCGTCTAACATAGGTTCTTGTGATTTCTTGAAAATTGGTGCTGAAATTCAAGGAGAGCTGCAGTGTGCACTAGGCGATATGTTATTTGGTTAGTGTGCAGTGGCGTAATAATATTAAAAGGAGAGAAACAGGAAATATACAATTATTCCATTTAGTAACTGTAAGGAGAAAAACTTTACATAATCAAAGTTGTATAAAATATTACAGTATTTACATAACACGAATAGCTACAGATCTATTAGTTCTATCTAAAATGTATGCCTAACAAAAATGATAGAAAATCCAGTTTGCAGTATTTTATACTTGACACTCTTTTTACCCTACAAGAATTTAGATTTTTATTGCCATATCCAGATGTTCAGTCTGTTGTCATGGTAACAATCTAGCTCGTGATGGTTGACATCATGATAGATCTTATAAGCTGTAAAAGTGCATGTTTGCTAGGCTCTATTGAAAAGAAAAAAAAAAAAAAACCTTGAAGGAATGATTACTCAAAGAATTCGGGAAAAATACTATCATAGAAGTGGAATAAGGGGTGGTTTGGAAACGTAGGCTTTGCAGAGCCTGTAATGTTCCAAGCTCCTAGAATGACTATTGTTGCTACTTGAGACGTCTGCGGCTCTCCCACTGCCGCTGGAATTACAAACACTAATCCAGGAATGACAAGTACACTGTACTGTATGTGTGGCTATTGCTAGCCTTGTAAGGCAGACCCTCTGACAAGGGTGGGTGCATATGTTGTATGTAGTGTATGTGTAGGAGGTCAGCACGAACACCCAGTCTCCAAGCCAAGCGAATTAACCATTGAAGATCTGGCTGGGAAACAAACCCGAGGTCACTACCATGACCATTCAGCGAAGGAGCTGCACTTTTCAGAAGTGAATTCACTTTAAAAGTCTGCAATATTCTTTTGTTTAAAATGAGGTATTCTTGATGTTGTGGATTCATTCCTCCACTTCTTCACCCACAAGACTGGATACCATTGTAGTACTTCTAACTTCTGTTGTAGTTTGCGTACAACATGTTGTCATTTTCTGTCGAGCCACTTGACAAAATTACACTGTACAATACTATTGAATGATTCTCTAAAAAGGTACTGTTCACCCAAAAATTATATTATAGTAATTATCAGTTAGAGGGGCTACCTGGCCTAGGAGGAAAGGGTGCTTGGTTCACTCGGAAGGATGTGGGTTTGATTCCCCGTCAGGAAGTTGAAAAAATTAAGAAACAAGATTTCCACTTCTGGGGGTGCACATGGCCCTGAGGTTCACTTAGCCTACACCAAAAATGAGTACCAGGTTAATTCCTGAGGGCAAAGATGGCCAGGCGTAGAGCTGACCACTGTACCACACCAAGTGCTGAGGTTGTGGATAGTGGAAGCGTTTACCTTCCACGCCTCCAAGGGCCTTCATGGCCTGTACAGACATGACTTTACTTTGCTAATTAAAAGTTTAACACCACATTCACATAATTTGTAACATTGAAATTGACTGGGAAACAATGAATGGTCATGAATCAGGTTAATAGTATGACAAGCACAGTGGGTGATCAGTTGGATATTCTGAGGTCAGATTGAGAGGGTCTTCTCTATGCAAGATTACTTACAAATCTAACCTCTGACAATACAAGATAATCAGTGATGTCATGACAACTCCCACTGCACTGGTTTCCAGTCCTAAGCTACATGAACAATCTTGTCCTAGAAAAATATAAAATACAGGACAATAAATCACTTCTAATTCACCACGACGTCCATAGAATCACATCAACCCGACTTAAATCCAGACATGCCCACCCCCCTGCTGCTGGCTCAAAAACAGATCAAAGCAAATTACTCTGGATGAGAACCTGAAATGAGAAGTGGACTGCACTTTCAGGTGCTCACACATAGCCTTCTCTGGGACTGTCAACGACGTTTTGACAGTGTCAGTGACGGTTACTTAGTGGTTGCAAAAATGGATATCTTCGTTTAATTCATGTTTTCCATCTATTTATGTATATTTTGTTTAATTTCTATTTTCTGTATTGTACATATCTCTTTAATTTCTACATTATGCTTTTTGTTTACTTTTTAATATTTATTCTCTTTTGGAAGAGAATTATTATTGTGTTTTCGTCACATTCTTTCTTCCTCAATTTGTGAATGGATTATTATTATACCGTCAGCTAAATAAATAATAATCTAACTCCTAAGGTGTGGAGGAATAATAATATAATTAATAATGATAATTATCCTCTCTTTCCTGAGTCCGACTCATTGGCTGAATGGTCAGCATTGAGGTCTTTGGTGGGTCCCAGGTTCAATTCCCGGCCGGGTCGGGGATTTTAATCGCGTCTGATTAATTTGTCTGGCTTGGCGACTGGGCGTTTGTGTCCGTCCCAACACTCTCCTCTTCATATGCAGACAACACACCACACTACCAACCACCACAGGAAAACACAATAGTGATTACATCCTTCCATAGGGAGTTGGCATCAACAAGGGCATCTGGTCGTAAAACAGGGCCAAATCCATACATGCACCCGTGATCCCACAGGTGTGGGAAAAGCGAAAGAAGAAGAAGATTCTCTCTTTCCTAACATGTATCCTGCAACGGTGCAGGGTTTGCTTTTCTGGTTACCGTTCGCTACTTCCTTCTGTCAATGTCATCTTCAGGTCTGAGAAGTCACTTCCATATCCTCTTTGATTCTGTCAGGCCACCGTATCTTAAGGGGATCACAAGGTCTAATCCTTCATGGGTTATATCGGAGGACAGTTTTTCCCATGGAGTTGTCATCACTTCTAGCGATATGCCAGCACCACCTGAGCCGTGCTTCCTGAATTTTATTTTAAATGGATGTCACTCCCACCCACATCCTTACATCAGTCTCGATGCAGTCTAGTCTTGTAACACCCATGGACCAACACAACGTCTTCATCTCCATTACATAGAGGGCCTGCTCGTGTTTTGTTGATGGTGGCCAGCATTCTGAGCTATATAGGGCTACTGGATGAACCATGGACTTCTATACTTTCCCTTTCAGGTAGTTAGGTATTTTCTTATCACAAAGCACTCTGGTGACTTGGCATCATATCAGCCACACAGCATTAACCTGCACTCAGGCTTCTGGAAACGTCTCTTCATCTGAAGTGTTAAGGGAATCGAGGTATTTAAATTGTGTAGTCTTGGTGAGGTGAGATGATGACCTATACTGACGTTACTATCGGTTTGTGTGCCACATTGTAAATATTCAGTTTTGTTGATGTCTAGTCTTAAGCCAATCTCACATAATTTATTATTATTATTATTATGACAATCAAAACAAAACCAACCAAATTAGATGCTAAAAGAAGGAAATATCTACAACAAAAGAATGTATTTCCAAACACATAAAATTAAAATATAGATATTACAACATTGCCATTAAACCGAAGCATCTCTATAGATAGCTGCCTCTGTGGATCCGTGGTAGAGTGTCGGCCTCTGGATCCCAAGATAGCGGGTTCAAACCCGGCAGAGGTAGTCGGATTTTTGAAGGGCGGAAAAAAGTCCATTCAATACTCCATGCCGTACGATGTCGGCATGTAAAAGATCTCTGGTGATACATTTGGTATTTACCTGACAAAATTCATTAAATCTCAACCATAGACGCCCAACAGAGATCCAGTTTACTCGGTCTGCCATCTAGTGGGCCTAGAGTAAAACAGAACGTCGAAATTGACGAGCAGACAGCCAGATGGCGTCAAATCGAAATGTCTGCACACGGTAGCTGAGGCCATACGATTATTATTATTATTATTATTATCTCTATAGATTGGGAACTCTAATTTTGCACAGGAAAACAAACATCAAAATAAAGAAAATTCTAAACCTAAATTTAAATCACAGGATCTACAATGCAACAGACTTTCCAAAAGACCTGCTATTTCATCAAGGGTAAGAGAAATGGAGGAAGTGGTGATTACTGTTTTAAGAGGGAGTACAACTAGGCAACCATCCTCAAGAAGACCAGAGGAGCAGAAACTCAGTTTCAATAATTTAATGATAAGCAGTGTGGTACAAAATGAAGGTAGTTACATATGGAGGTTTGCAGAGGCATTTAGTTAATTCACAGAGACTTACAGACTGAATGCTGAAAGGCATAATGGTCTATAATGAAGATGTATGTTAGATGGTGATGTTGAGGTGTAATATTTCTGTTTCAGAGTCTGTACCATGTGAACTACATGTATTTTCAGCCCGTTGTCGTCTGCTCCATACTGTTCGGGATCTGGGGCATCTCGATGACCATGAAGATGTTAGCCGAGGTGCTCAAAGATCATCACATGCAGGCCAAGTTCATGGTTTTGCAGATGGTGCTACTGCTCGCTAAACTGCAAGGCCTCCTTGCTCGTATCTCTGTGTGGAGCGGACTTATGCCCTGCAAGCCTCCCATCACCCCTTCAGTCTATGGAAATTGTGAGTACTGTACATTACTCCTTCTGGAGGAATTGCATTATGAGATTTTCTAAATGTTGAGTCAAAGTGATTAAAGAATAATACACCCTGAACCATTTCTTAAAAAAAAAGCTTTTTCGTTAAATGCAGGTGCTACTTCACGAAACAGATAAAAGCCAGTAAATTCATGCAACTATGTAATACCGTATTCTGTGTGGGCCTTACATCTCCAGCTCAGTTAATCTCTTCCTACCGAGCTTGATAGCTGCAGTCGCTTAAGCATGGCCAGTATCCGTTATTCAGGAGATAGTAGGTTCGAACCCCACTGTCGGCAGCCCTGAAGATGGTTTTCCGTGGTTTCCCATTTTCACACCAGGCAAGTGCTGGGGCTGTACCTTAATTAAGGCTACGGCCGCTTCCTTCCCACTCCCAGCCCTTCCTTGTCCCATCGTCGCCATTAAGACCTGTCTGTGCCGGTGCGACGTAAAGCAAGTAGCAAAAAAAAAAAAAAAAAAAAAAAAAAAAAAAAAAAAAAAAAAAAAAAAAAAACTCTTCCTTACACAGCCTAGTCTACCCAATACACAGTGTATCACAAATGTTGGAGGTGGGTTTTTAACACCAAAAACAGAAAAAGTCCTATAAGGAATAGACTCTGAAATGCTTCATTTAGGAGGTATTATTAAAACATTTTTCAATGACATCTGGCAGCTTATAGGATGTGTTCAACCCCTAGAAAATATTCAAAATCTCCTTCTTGTGTACGTGTTTCCAGCTGATATCTAATGTAGGCTTAGCCACAGTGGTAACACATGGAGCGCGGGTATTAGTGCATTGCCAAACTAAAGTTTGCCGTGTGTGAACAGCCTAGAGGTCTTTTGCCATGTGCAACATGGCATGTTATGATTTTGCCAGTTTGCAAACACTTGGCCAGGATCAAACCTGTGATCTTTGGGTTAGGGATGCAACGCGCTAACCACGTACACACCAGCTAACAAACTCCATTATCACCGAATGGGGTAAATAATTTCCTTAAAGTAAAGAAAAAATATGGAGAGGAAAAAAAAATTGTCTGGAAGACCACAGAAGCTGACACCTAGACAAAAAAGACAGGTTATTAGGAAGCTCAGTGCTGGTGGAACAACTCTCATACTAGTCTACATTATCCAGGATGGTCAGTCAAAGCAACATTTTGGGGAAGAAAAAAAAAACACCACGCCTCCTACAATGGTACTGCATAAGAAGGAGAGATAGTGTAAAAACACTTTTCCAACTACGGGAAAGATAATATAGTGAAGATCATAAGGGCAAAGTCATAAACCACCTCCAATGCATTATTCTGTAGTAAAAACACAGCAAATGACCTTCCCTGAGAATAATACACACTGCACCATACACCATGCACCAGAAATACAAGATAAAGTTGCATTTGTTGCACATTTAGACCAAAGTCCTTTGATATTTACAATGCCTTGTGTTTTTCATTCCATTCAAGGTAGATTGGCTCTTTCTACATCAATCAGTTTTTCTGGATCTATTTCATTGTGTTAAGCCTATTATGTGTTCCTTTCAATCTTTATCTTCTATGTATATATAGCAATATTTAGCTCTTGCACACATTTTTCCATTACGTTAGTAAATTCCTGACCAGTAAATTAAAAATCCCCATCTTATATGCTAATACTTGTTATCTCTTTCACTACAGTGATCTACAACACGACGATGCTTGGAGAGATGGTGATCCTGATGATCCTAGCAAGACTGCTCTACAAGAAGGAAATGCCACAACTGGGCCTGGCAGACAACAAGGATCCCAGGCTACAGGAGATCTTCACCATCGTAGACAAGTTACCACGCACCTTGGAGAAGATCATCATGAAGGAGCAGATCACCAATGGGACACTGAAACCTCTGCCGTCACCTGAGAGTGATGGAGACCAGAGGAGAATGTAAACTGAGTCAGAACAGAAATATTTAACAGCGACAGGATACAACATTTGTATCTCACGAACTGACATTAATGCCTTGTACTATTCTCATCCACATTTACTTTTGATATATATATATATTATTTAACCTTTGACAATATCTTCAAAGGAAACCACAAAATAATTGTTTTCTTCTTACTCCCTGTAGCTCCTCAAAGGTTTGTTTCCTCTTCCTTACATAATGCTGTAAAGCATTTGACAGTATTAACAGAAGATACTTATCCATAAGTTGGAAAACATATTAGGCACTTCCAATAGTGAATTAGAAACATTGAAATCGATTTTAAATGTGAATTATGTAACAATCTATGATGGCATCATCACGTCGAGGAGTATCACTCAAACCAAGGGTGTTCTACAAGGGGATCCGATGAGTCCAGTTCTCTTTAACGTAATGACCTCGGATATTGGGCAATCTATAGACTCAAGATAGTCAAACTGCTTATGTATGCAGATGACATGGTCATCCTCTCAAGATACCATGAGGACCTACAAACTGCCATGGAGAACACTAGGGTATGGGTGAAAGATAATTCTATGGAAATAAATAGTTCCAAAACAAAGGCTATGAAATTTAGAAGGGGAGGAAGGATCAACTAAAATGCGATGAAGAACCTTTAGAATTCGTATCCAACTTCAAATACCTGGGTGTCGTATTACGAACTACTGGAATTGCTTTCTCCTTACACGTACAGGAGCGAGCTACGGCAGCAACAAAAGTCTCATACGACATCCCCAAACTCCAAAACCTATCCCTATCAACAGCGATGAAACTATTCAAAATTAAAGTTATGCAAACTGCCACATATGGTATTAAATTACTTTGGCCTTACTTGTTGGTGAACAACCTTAGGAAGCTAGAAAGCGTCAAAGCGAGATTTATTAAGAGAGCTCTCTCATTATTGAAATTCTCAAGAAATAGCTATGCCTATAAAATAGCACAGGAAACCTTCTTCATGGAAGACATAAAGCATGCATAAAAAACTACCATTAAGAAGAGACGGAAAAAAGTCGACGAGATACCCCAAGAAATAATGGAGACTGATGCAATGAAGTCAGAAATTTGGAAGGGACCGAATTTCAAACTTCGACATCTATATACACGATTCACTGTCCACGGGTTTCACGGAAGGATCTGCCAGAATGAGGCATTCCATGAACCCAAGGAGGATTGTCTGCAAGAAATGCAATAATCCATGCTCTAAATACCATTTAGTAGAATGTGTAAACAGACCTCAATCTCTAATCACAGAAATAACAGAGTGGTGAAAAACTTGATTGTACACATTGTGTTTAATAATTAAATGAAATAATGCTGTCAAAGGGAAGAGGTACTTGTTCTTGTCCTTTGATCTAAGCTGGTAAAGTGAAATGGCGTATGGCTTTTAGTGCCGGGAGTGTCCGAGGACATGTTCGGCTCGCCAGATGCAGGTCTTTTGATTTGACTCCCGTAGGCGACCTGCGTGTCGTGATGAGGATGAAGAGACATACACCCAGCCCCAGTGCCAGCGAAATTAACCAATGATGGTTAAAATTCCCGACCCTGCCGGGAATCGAATCGAACTCGGGACACCCTGTGGCCAAAGGCCAGTATGCTAACCACTTAGCCATGGAGCCAGACATCTAAGCTGGTGTTCATGGGCATCAATGCACGAGTTGTCCAGCTCCATGGCACGGGTTGTATGTGTCGTCTTCATCATCATTTCATCATCACGACAAGCAGGTCGCCTACAGGCGTCAAATCAAAAGACCTGCATCTGGTGAGCCAAACTTGTCCTAGGACACTCCTGGCACTAAAAGCCATATGCCATTTCATTTTTTAATGCACGAGTTAAACAGTTTTGCCAATCAAGGTACCTTCAAAATCATAGTGTAAGAGGAAAAAAGAAATTGAGAAAGGTAGCTATATACTTGCAACACAGGGTTACTAACAATTGCAATTTTGCAGGTGAAAATTGTCACTCAATCGCAGCCTATCAGGACTATTAAAAATCTCAATTCTACTGGAGGTAGATCATTTTTCAAATAGGTAAGTACAAATTTCTATGCTGGATCTCAGGTAATTTGGAACTACTTATAAACTTGTGATGAATATGTTGGGTCATTAGAGTCACCATACTGACAACTGTGTATTAGTTTACGAGTACCTCATAATGAGTATGTGTTGTCGTTTGCGAGTTTTACATCAACATCTTCATCTTGGTACTTAGATCGCCTCATAAAACAGTTTAAGGCATCAACTGGATGTAAGTTGTTTTTCCCCAGGCCTACGTTTATGATGTCTTGCCAGCTCTGTTTCGGTTCTGTCTTTCGACTTTCAAATTGTGTGCGATACTACCTATGGCACAGTCCGGTGGTATTTGAAGGTGCTCAAACACATCAGCCTCGTGTCGGCAGATTTACTGGCACGTACAAAACTCCTAAGAGACAAAA
Source organism: Anabrus simplex (assembly GCF_040414725.1). Classification (NCBI taxonomy): domain Eukaryota; kingdom Metazoa; phylum Arthropoda; class Insecta; order Orthoptera; family Tettigoniidae; genus Anabrus; species Anabrus simplex. The sequence continues at coordinate 9,777,510 of NC_090275.1, read as the reverse complement.
TTCCAAGACATCGGCATCTCCAAAAACTGTAAAAGTAGTTAGTGGGATGTAAAAACCAATATCATTAATTACTATCTATGTAAAAGGTGCGGCCGTACCACTGACATCAGCTTTCTCTAAGTTTTTCATGGATGGCTGTAAAACTCCTCATCTCTCTTATATCATTGGTGACATGGTCAAGGTGAGTGAAGTCCAATATTCTTCTCCCCTTAATATGGAGCTTGTTCTCAGCACTCTAGTTGCTGGCCAGCTCTCGGCTCCATACATTGCAACAGGGCAAATCTGTGGTGGATATATTTTAGACTTCTGATGGACTGGGATTTCCTTATTACAGAGCACCCGAGCAACCAGCCCACATTTGCTCTTGACTGCAACTCACTACAGATATGTCCATCAGCTTGTACGCTGGACTCTAGATATCTAAATGTAGAAGCCATAGTCAGATAGTCACCATCAACTTAGATGCTGCCAGTATTTGGGTTAGTAACAAAGCACTCTCTCTTTTTGATACTGAGGTTAAGGTGGTCATGCCAAGCTTGAACTTGATACTGAAGATGTTTGTTGGTGGTACTTGTGGGCGTGACGTCATCGACGTAGAGCAAGGTCCTTGAAACAAGTTGCAGATCTTGAGAGATTGTGTTCACAACAATCACGAAGAGGAGGAGTTATACATATCAAAATTTAAAAGGCAGGCGGCTTCTTTTCAGCTCATTACTGCATTTAGTCTAGATTTGTATAACCTAACCTTGAAATACCTGGAACAGCAGATTCCTTTAAAAAGACTTTATATGCAAAATTATTTTCTGAAATATCTATCAAACAATTGGCCTATATGAATTGATTCTGAAGGCTAGTTATGGCAGATGGTCAACTGTTCTTTGCTGGTAGTTTAATGTCGCAATAACACACAGAGGTTAATACCAAAAGATTGGAACATGAAAAGGAACACACAATATGACAGGTCAGAGTGGGAAGAGGGACAAACAGATATCACCTGCCTGTGTAAAAGGCAATTAAGAGGGGCCCCAGGGGCTCTTAAGTAGGAAGTGTGGGTTGGTGACCACAGGTCCTTAGCTGAGTCCTGGCATTGCTTCCACTTACTTGTGTCAGGCTTCTCACTTTCATCTATCCTATCCAACCTCCCTTGGTCAATTTTTGTTCTTTTCTGACCCTGACACTATTAGAACATTTGAGGGCTAGAGAGTCTTTCATTTCCACGCACTTTATGACCCTTGTGTTTCTTTGGCAAATACTTTCATTTGTATAAGTGTTGGATCCCTTCCATTTATTCTCTCTGATTAGTGTTATTAGAGAATGATTGCTCAGTTGTACTTCCTCTTAAAACAATAATCACTACCACCCCAGACGAGCTTGTTTCTGCTTCACAGCTTCATCAAGAGGTAGTACAACTCTCTAATAACACTGATCAGAAGGAAAATGGACGAGATCTGACACTTTGAAGAATAAGGGTATTGGCACAAGAAAGGACTGTTCTTATACAACTTCAGTAAACATTTGTGAAGTGACCATCGGTGAAATCCATGTACCACGAGTTCAGGGAGACGTACAGGCTTTAAAATGGAATATTCTTGAGTTCACCAACAAAAAGCCTGTGCAGACTACAAGTCGTTAATTCGCTGTTAAAATGAATAGGGTACAGGTGAAATAAAAATTACTGGCTGCAAAGAAAAAAACCCAATTAGTTTCATGTGGTGCAATCGGGAATGTATAAGGAAGTTCATGCGGAGGTAAGAAAACAGAAACAAAAGCATCAGTGTGCCTACAAAGTACTGCAAATGAAAGCATGTTACGTGGATGGAAGATGACGTACTGTCCGAAAACGGCAACAGGCGATGGATGTGATGAGGGGCAGGAGTGTCAACAGTGATAACGAATGAGTTGTAACAACAGGTAAGAACAGTTTAGTTTTTTAATTTTTATAATTTAAAATTTTTAAATAATTCTAACTCAAGAATTTTTAAATTTCAGGCATCAATCTTTACATCGAATGACCATACGTCAAGCGGTTATCCCAGCGCAGAGGTGCGGTAGATTTGTCACTTGAAACATTTATATGTTATAGTTTATAACAGCAATTTTGTAAACTGGAATTATGTGCTTACGGATTATTTGCTATTCCGACTTTTCACCACTTTTTGAAATACGCACACATAAGACCCTCTAGTCTTTTGACATAAAAAGGGGGGATCTAGTATGCATGTTGATATGGTAGCTGGAATTTGTGAGGACCTCTTAGCCTTCCAATGTTGCATATAACACTTGGCTTGATTTATCAATAATCATAACTTTAGACATGATAATCTTTTGGGTTTTCTGAAATGTGAAAGACAAACTCTGGAATCCTTTGCTTGGCATTCTCAGAAGAGAAACCGATATGACTCGACTATGGTATACATCTTTCACACGGCAAAAAAAACAAAACAAATGATTATCATGTCTATTGTTATTGTCCATGAAGACATTGATCTAAAAATGATCATAACTTAAGTTCCTATTTTTTAACATGTAAACTATAGCATACCATAAAGGACAAGACCCTTTTGTACTTAAGGGCAGGAGATAAGGGTAGTCAATGGCATACAATCAAGCAGACATTGGAGAACCTTTTGATTAAAATTTGCACAGGAGCATTACGATAAAGGTAATACAGCATATAAATATTAACCCTTTGCAGTCCAATTTTCTGTCACATGTTCCAACAGTCTGGTCCAAATTGAGTTTGCACATTTTTACTTCATCAGATTAAACTCAGAACTTTTATTAGTAACTATAATTATATGATGATTATATTCTATAAACATAAGTCTAGTGAGTTATTTACAGCTTGACACAAAAACAATCAGTGCAGGAGTGAAAAACAACATAAAACTGAAGTGGAGTGATGCAGCTAGGAGGAACCTGCAGTCCTCTTGTTTTCTGACCTGATGAATAACTTAGTTTAGGAGGCTAATGATCATGAAATGTTACATTCCGGTAAACACTATTGTTGTTTGCATTCCCACTTGTATGTGCGGAAGTATTTTCAGCATCACTGTTACTCAAATGATCAACACTGTCCTGAGAAGCGTCGTCATTGCCGCGTGTCGTATCTCCTCTCCACCCCGGTCCATTACCTTCGTGCTTCTTCTTGCTTTTGTAGCAGTCACTGGAACTTCCTCTTCTGAATCTTCAGACACAGCATATGATGGTCCGGGATCATTCTGTGATTTTTTATGTACAGGTCCAGTCGCTGAAGTTTCACTTGCAATGCTGGAGTTCATTACACCTTCATCTTCACATGACAGTTCTCTAAACTCTCTGTCTAATTCAAATAAATAATCATCGTCACTGCTGTCTAAATAAATGTGCATCCATATTTCTTCTTCGTTCATATTTGCCGCTTTTATCGCAAATTCAACTGAGACAATTCGTGTTCACAGATAAACACGCCTAGTACAACACGTGTGCAGCTCTACTCACTGTAAACACAGCTGACAGGCTGCGGGTAACCATTATTTCCTATTATCTCCATGGAGATAACAGAACGGCTTCCCTTGTGCACAAAAATTTGCTCTAGAAACTCCAGGGATATCGATCAACCTCAATCAGGTCAAGAAACTTCAATAAATAACTTTTCAAGTAGAACGAAACATAATGTCGAGGTGACCTCGACATTGGACCAGTTACAATAAACCATGATGTCGAGGTCACCTCGACATTGGACCGGAAAAGGTTAAGAGAATAAAATAAAAGGTTTTTAATATGTATATTTTAGTTAATCATACACTGATTTTCCTCGTCGACATAGTACACAGCAAGTTTTTTTTTTTTTTTTAAAGAAAAAGCACCTTGGTGGGTGTAATGGAGTTCAATGATGAACTTTCACTGTTTAAGTTCACTCTTGCTATAAAATGACCACACCCGTAAGAGGAAATGATGAACGATGATTCTGCTGCAAATGTTCCACACGCGATGTGACTGACAAGTGATCGACAGTAGAGACTACCCTCACATCTCTTCAGTATCCGAATCGGAGTCCTCCTCCATGGCGGCCTTGGCGCTCTTCTCAGCTTCTGCGAACATGGTCTGAGGTACTCGCTCATGGATTCCGTTAGTGATGGCACCGACCCAACTAAGCTCCAGCTCAAACTGCTTGTCCTTCAGCTCGTCGTGAACTAAGTAGATGCTGAAAGATACGAAGTGAAATGTTAGGACTTCGCCAGGGATGAAAACCAAACAAGTACTGAATTTTCCTTCATTCACTGAGCCTACAGTTTTTTCTGGTATTTAATGGTTTATGACTGTTTTAATATCATCTACAGTATAAGGTGTCTAGGTTTCCAATGGAAATGAAAATAAAATTTTCAGCGAACAGTTCTTCATTCTCAATAGATAGGATATAATCATGTTATATAACAGAAACTTGATTATCCATCAAAGTATGAGGACCAAAGCCACAATGGCTGTGAGCATAGATGTATAACAGATTAAAATGAGAAAAGAGTCGCTGCACTATCCACGTTTAGTTTTCACCCGTTATGTCTGACTATACCATGATCCATGGCTAAATGGTTAGCGTGCTAGCCTTTGGTCACAGGGGTCCCAGGTTTGATTCCCAGCAGGGTTGGGAACTTTAATTTGAACCATTTTAACACGGGGGCTGGGTGTATGTGTCGTCTTTATAATAATTTCATCCTCATCACGCCTCAGGTCGCCTACGGGTGTCACGTCAAGAGACCTGCATCTGGCAAGCTGAACTTGTCCTTGGACACTCCCAGCACTAAAAGCCATAGGCCATTTTAATTTAGACCATGATGAGGCTTAAATATATATAACCTGCCTATGCTTGCCATGCTTGTTTATATCAACTGCAATTGTGATTATTATTGGTTCTGAAAGGGGAATCGCCCCACTGATACAATACAGTGTGCAAATGATTGTCTTTTGCAAGTCTCATTGTTAACCATCAGTAATTTGGGTGTTTTCAAACCATGGCTTTCAATTTTGTCCACAATACATGTGGTATCACTGACTGTATACTATAAATTTTTCTTTGACATTGTCCGGCTCCATGCCTAAATGGTTAGTATGCTGGCCTTTGGTCACAGGGGATCCGGATTTGATTCCCGGCAGGGTCGGGAATTTTAACCAACATTGGTTAATTTCGCTGGCACGGGGGCTGGGTGTATGTGTTGTCTTTATCATCATTTCATCCCCATCACGACTCTCAGGTTGCCTACGGGATTCAAATCAAAAGACCTTCATCTGGCAAGCCAAACTTGTCCTCGGACACTCCCAGCACTAAAAGCCATGCGCCATTTTTTTTCTTTGACATTTAATAATTTTCATTTTCCTTCACACTTAACATTAAATATTTCTCAGCCCTTTGACCAGAAAGTGAAACTAGCAGTGCAAAAAGTAACATTTAAGCTGTAAGCTATGCAAATCAATCACCCAAATGGTACAGGGAGTAGAGCCCATTCATGGAATTTGTGAAATGGCAATGAGAAAACAAGCAGGCAGGGCCATAGATGGCTGGTCCAGTGAACGGTCATCGGAAGAGGGATGCTGACTGGCTAGGAGAAAATAAAATAAGCATGTGTGGTAAGGCTCCACTCTCTCCTAAATGATGTCATACGCAACCTTATCTCATAGATTGTGTGAACAGACTATAGTGCACCTATCAAAATATAAATATCACAATAATCCTAAAAACTACATTATCAAAGGTCAATATTATTAAATATTTAGAGTAAGGGACAAGATATGATCAACTGTGGACCTGCACTTTACTACAAATACATTTTTGACAAAGTATAGGAATTGTATTGAATAGGTGGAATTGAAATAAATTTCTTAAGATACTTTCAATACGGATTTGCAATGATTTTCATTACTTGTAAAGTATAGTATGTTAAAGAATGATACTTACATTCTAGCAGCTTCTTTAACTAACTCTTTACAATTCAAATCGTGAAGCTTCAGCTTTTCAATCTCCGTCTTGGCAGCTTGTTTTGCTTTGCCAACAGCACAACCATAATATCCCTAAAGGTGAAAGAATGGATCATTGTTAATACATAAGTGTGCTGGGAACAACACTAACTACCAAGTATCATAATATTGACAGATCTTCCACATTCCCATGTACAGTCACATATTTACAACATTTTCATTCAAGTTATTTTAATGGTTAAAACATTTGTAAACAAACAGATCCCTATGTTCTCAGACAACCATCTAAAACTTTACTGACTTCCAAAGTGATTTCCAAGCTGGTAGAAGAAAACCTCAGTGTACTATCACACCTTGAAGAACATAATGATGTCAAGCTGTTGTGTGTGCCCGGTCACAGACATTGAACTGACCAATTTGCCCAACAAGGATCCACATCATGTTTACTACGACCTGAACCAGCCCTTGGAATACTCATATGTTCCATTAGAGAAGCAATCAAGAGCTGGTCCAGAGATGAACAAATGTATTCAAATATAAGAAATTACTGACAGGATGCCAGGTTCTTAACCTAAAAGGGCAAATATCGAGTAAAATTATTTTAGTACTATTTACAAGTGTGTGTGTTTCAGTTTTCCACTTCACACAATTCATACTCATGAACTCCAGTGTGTCAAGCACCTGCTCTTCAACAGGGCCTCTCACAGAGCAGTGTCACTTCCCGAGCACTTCACTCTACAACTAACACACTGTGCTGAATTCTGCTTAGATGCATGATGACTCACTTCTTGCTGAAACACTCGTGAATGACTTGTCCAGACTCACCATCTAACATTCACTCAAGACCAACTCCAGGCTCTCACCAGTTCCACCCCTTATATAGGCAAGGGCACGATTTTTGCAGTTTCCACTTTCACATCATTCTGGATGCCTTCTCCATTGTTAATCCGATTCTAGTATCTTCTAAAGTAGTTCCTTATCATGAGCCTCAACAATTCTCCACTGGTACTGTTTCACTCACCATGGGGCCATCCACACTGCCATAGTTGAGCTGGCATTGTAGCCTTCCCCTAGACCCCATGTTCTTGGCCTTCATTGCCAAATTACTAATTCAAGGACCATGCAAGAAAATAATATTTAAGTGCAGCAGAATTCAGTTAAGATTCACAGTAATGCTCCTTAAAGCACAGCACTTGTGAAGCAGCATTTAAATAAACTGGGAAATCTCAAGAGCAGCCTTGAATGTAGACTATACAGGAAGAAGATAGAAACTACAACTACCTATACCTATCAGATAATCTGTACACTTGAGGCTCTAGTCTACAACAGGTACAATATACTGTCTTTGGGAATATAATCCTTGAATCAAGTGAATTAAACACACTCATTACTCTAATTAAGAACGCAGCAATAATGGACTGGTTTTAGCTCCAAACAGAGTAGTACAATAATAGGTTGCAATGCATCCAGAGCAATAATCATTTATAATTTAAGAAACTGCTAGGAAAACAACAGATAGGGAATCTGCCACCTGTGCAACTGCCCTAAATGCATATCAGTAGTGACTGATAGTGATATAGTGACTGACTGCTGCGTACCGAGTATGACAGGTCTTTGTTACACTACTTAAAGGATAAAAAATAAGTTTATCAGCATCTCAAATGTTTGTTTGAAATGGACACACCTTAAAAAGTACAGTATTTAAAAGTATGCAGGGGTCTTTCATTTTCCAAGTACTGAACTTAAAATTCAGTAAAATTGTAGTTTAAAAAATCTTGAGTAAGTTTTGTAATGTACAATGCTTTAAAAATTAAATAATTGAAAAAGAGGTTCAACCTATTCAATACATAAAAGAAAGAAATGTAGTGATTACATTCTTATTTAATAGTACCTATAAATGGGACCGGTTTCGACCCTAGTCCAGGTCATCGTCAGCCGTAAAAACATGTAAAACAATGCATATGAAAAAGAAAAAGATTAAGTGAACTCTGGATCGGTATAAGATGAAACATAAATTTTCTTTTTCTTTTTCATATGCATTGTTTTACATGTTTTTACGGCTGACGATGACCTGGACTAGGGTCGAAACCGGTCCCATTTATAGTTACTATTAAATAAGAATGTAATCACTACATTTCTTTCCTTTATGTATTGAATAGGTTGAACCTCTTTTTCAATTATTTAATTTTTAACGTTGTGCTCGTTCGCACGTCCACGACAGATTACAAAATGGCGCCGACCTAAGGTATGGGCCTAGTAATCTAAAGCAAGCATGGAATAGTCGCCTGCTATGATGTCTCAGAGGGCCATATATTTCACGGAATGGTAATGTTTTCGAGTAAGATGGACAGTGGACGGTGCACAGTATTGTTTTCAAAAAAATAGAAAAAGTTTATTATTGAAAATCTTCATCTTGAAATTTGCACGGCATCGAGAGCGGACGCAATCACCGTAATCGTAATATTTGATTTGGAGAAGCAAAGGACTGCGCATATAAAAGAAAGGAAAGAATACGGCGATTAAATAAGAATAAAGTATCAGTCTTCACCAAAATTCAAACGGTTAAGACGAAAATAAAAGTACTGAAGTCGATACGTAAGAAATTGCGAAGACGACGAGGAGCTACGAAATAAATTAAAATTTAAGGATAAACGACGTCAATAGTAAAATGGCAACATATCGTAATATTACTAGCTTCGATTTTGAGATTGTCAAGAAGATGATCAAGATGATGCACTGAATTCACATGATGGACCGACCTGGGAACAATTCATCTTACCATACGACCAGGAAATGACGAGGAAGGCGACGGGTAACCATCCGACCGAGCCATGACGAAAAGAAGGCGACGGGTAACCAGATAATACTACCAGAGCGGAGGAGCGGATGACGTTCCAGATGTCTTACCCGTGACCGAACCGAAGACCCATCTACATCCAATGGGAATGGAACAGCTGGACCAGGGACAACTATGAGCGAGCTAAGTCATTCATAACATTTTATTGCATAATTTTTGGTTTGCTTACACATGTACCTTAGGTATGTGCTGATGGCTAATTGTAGGCCGATAAGAAGGCAATGCAAGTGATGATTATCATCTAAGTGTGAGATAATTAAGTCATAATTACGAGTTAATAACATAGCAGAAGTTATGCTATATCGGCTAGAATACTTGTAGGAAGCGTGAGTTTTGAAGAGAAATATGAAACAGCTGATTGAATTGACATAATGAGAGATTATAGAGATTTCATTGATGTAATGAATTAAGTTGACGTCACGAATGGATGTGCGTGGTGTAGAAAGAAACATGGAATTACGCATTTGTTGGTTCATAGAAAGGGGCATTGAACTCGTCGATAGGTTATGAGGATCTGCGACTTGTGAATTTTATTAAGAAACAGTGTGGTATTTTTACGTAGTCGTCAAGTTTGGAACGCGATATATTATTATGGAGGCTACGGTGCTGATATTAGATTGATGTTATAATGAGAATATGAATATGATAATTGAGGAAAGTTACGAGTTTTAGATAGTGATTTGAGATGTTTGTTACGCGATGCAGGACCATCGTGTACCTGCAAGTTAAGTTGTGCCACACTACTAGTGAAGTATATGTTTTATTTGCGTAAGAGTGCCCACACCGCAGGAGCTACTTAAGCTAAGGTACGAACTGCATGTATTACTATAGATGTATGCTCGTGACGTAATTGCATTTCAGTGTAGATGTTTTATAATGAATATTAGAATACTTCGACTTTGAATAGCTGTAGATAACCAAAAGCATTACGACACCGATATATATATAAGATGATGTTTGCCAAACCTCGCAGTTAAGCGCTTCCATGTTATTTGCAAGAGAGTAGTGTAGCTTGCATTGTGGTTGAATGTTATTGAAATATAACTATTTAATGGGACATAGAACCGACAAGGGCATGTGTGGGACAGCCAAAGATTATGCTGAAGTTAGATAGATAGCTAGATCAGTTAATATTCTCCGTTTGAACGTACATTTTTATTTACGAACTTCAACTAGGGAAAGGCGAGAGTAGGAGCCGAATTTAACAGGCACTAGGAAGGAATGCCTTAGTTCATATGTAGTGTCAACGCACAACGAGAGCAGTGCAACAAAATCATGACTTCGGATTTTATTAAAATTTAATTTAAAATATTCAGATTTATTTTCGATTTCCTAAAATTCCATTAGAGCTACTTAAACGAATTCCAATTTATTTACACTTCACTTATCAGTGTATTAGAGATTCATTGAGGCTGGATATTGTATCCAGGTGAGAGTGCTTAAATAAGACTAAAGAAAGTGAACTTTCGGAACGAGTTTATTGTGTCGATGTTTTACTTATATTTAAAATGCGAAGTGGAACTCGGATAAGGTCCAGTGATCTGTTGTAAATGTGTAATTTTTGAATTTCAACTTCACAAAGGAACTGATCATTTCATTAATTTAAATACTGAATATTATTTTTTTATTTATCATACGAGCCAGCGCTGACTCATACATTTTTTTTTCATACATATTATCAGTCAATTTGAATACTGCGTTACATAATATGGAAATTAGTAATTTAGTATTTTATTAATAAATATTTTGTTGTTTTTCTACAATTGCTGGTGTCATGAGTTCTTTAATTAATGACTAGATTGTAAGTTAATTTATAGTGAAGTAAGGAATCGTATAATTAAGTATTCATTTTACCATGGCAAGTTTCTCGAGGTCAAAACTCTAATAAGGTAGTTGGCGGTGATTATTATAATGTCGTAAATAACGATGGGTGACATCCGTGGGTCGGATTTCTCATGGGTCCACGTTAAGCGAATTCTACAGTAGGATTACAGGTCCTACTAGCCATAATTAAACCCTGAGGTATCCGCTGAGCGATTCCATTTCGTCAAACTAGGCTGCCAAGCGTCGAGTTAGAGAATGGAGGTATCGGGCAAAGAATGTTTAACCCGTTGGTTGCATTAATCGGTCGCCTATCGTGGCGCAGCAACATAGATTGAGGCATCGGGAAAGGTTGCACTGACCAATGGGTTACATTTAATTGGCTGCCCAATCGTGGGGCCTAATTGAAGAGAAATACTCCGCGGCCACATTTAATTGCTGCCCAATCGTGAGGCTATTTAAAAGAAAAACACCGCGGGAAAGCACATTAAGTTGTCGCACCAACGTGAGTAGAAGAGAAAGACACCGTGGGAGTATAATGCATTAAATTGGAGTACCAACGGTGACCAGAAGTGAAAGACACCGCGGGATCGTCAAGAAAGAGATTGAATATTAGAATATTTCAGCTAGCTCCTATACTGTGACCGAGAAGAGAAGTCGCCGTGGGAACGTATTGTTATGGAATACAATAGGTTCAGATAATATTGATCAACATAGATAATAATATGTAGAGATATTGTATGGAAAGGATTTATTAGGTTTGTAATGTTTGCAAGATATATGACGAGAGTCTGTGATGGAGAAGGGGGTATAATATATATGAGTATAAAGTCATATTAAATGAAATGGTCAATGTTGAGGAGTGAATGAGGTTTGTTAAGTGTTTATTTTCCTCTGGTCATATTAATAATATGAGTTAATTTTAACTGATTTTATTTAAAAAAAAATATTGCACATGTTAAAGGCTATGTAGGCTTGTGTATGTAGAAGGTAGGCTAAATGCCATATAGTAATAATTTATTTTCTTCTATTATGATCAGTTCCGGAGTGAATTCAAAATGATAAAATCCGAATTCATGGTCTAGTTGTTCATGGTCTACCTGGTAAGATGATGCTGTTTCCAGCAAGGTCCATCCATATCATAAGTGATTGGAAACAAGAAACTTTAACCTAGTGCACAATAGTGACATAAGAGACTATTTTAGTATAAGTAGTTTAAGGAGCTGTGAATTGTGTTATATATATGTATGTGTATTTATACCCTGTGAACTTAGAGGATTGCTAGGAAATTTAGAGTACCGTAGGAAAATTGAAGAATTGTTAGGGATTTAATGAAAGCATACTAAATAGAATTTTACTTGACGGAAACATGGCGATGCAAGGAAGAATACAGACCAGAAGGGGTCAGGAAGAAGAAATGAGAGAAATACAGGAAAGACATGAGGGAACCCCGATGTGGTTCTTAGAGTATTTGAAAAAGCAGGAAGAAGAAAAACAGAAGGAGAAAAAAGAACGCGAAGAGAGGGAGAAAAAGCAGGAAGAGGAAAGGAAAAGACAGGAAGAGGAGAAGGAAAGAAGACGAGCAGAAAAGGAACGAAGATTAGAAGAATGGCAACAAAAACAAGTTGAGAAGCAAATTGAAGAAAGGAGAAAAGAACGCCACGAACTAATACAGGAGTTGGACAAGAAACAGGAAGAGTGGCAACTGAAGCAAAAGGAGACTATGGAGGAAATCGTTAGCAGAATAGAAAGCGAACATAAAGGGATGATCCAAGAATTAAAAGGGAAACAGGAAAAGATGACTGAAGAATTTTTTGGAGTCAGAAATGAAATACAAGGTTTGCGCGCCGAGTTGACCGAAACCATGGAAAATAAAAACCAAGAGATGCGAGAGGAGATAAACAGAATGAGGGCAGAAGTGGTACAGAATCCAAATATCATCACAGCACTGGTGGATGAGGAAATTGCCAAACTGACTGACAAGCTAGAGGAAATCAAAGGCAGTAATGAGAAGAAATGGGAAGAAGTAAATGAAATAAAGAAGAAGATAACTGAAGGACAGGAAACTATCAAGAGATTAGAAGATGTGAAGATAAGTGAAATAGCGAAGGGTATGGAAGGACTAAGCCTGAAACAACAAGACTTAGTAGGAAAATTTAACCGAGCTTCAGATCAGGTAGCCGACAAAATAAATGAACTTAAGGAGAAAATGGAAACTGATAAGGCTGATTCAGAGCGGAAGATGGAGAAGACCGATGAGGAAATGAAACAAATAAGGAAAGAACTTCAGGAGATGAGGGTAGAAAACCAATCGGCGAAATCTGTGTTTTCGAACTCAAGTGAACGGCAAAGAGTTATGGAAACACAAGTACAAGAAAGAGAAAACACACCTTCAGTAACAATCGACTCGAACAGGCGAGACTTGGATATGATGAACGGAAGCAACCAGAGTGATAGCACTCCCATTATTAATATCATTAAAAATTATGATGATCGGCCCAAGCACTTCGACGGTTCAGCGAAGATCTCTCCCAAACAATTCCTTAGAGATACCGAAGAATATTTTAGAGAAGGGAGAATACAGGAAGAAAAGAAATTACGCATAATCGAGAAGCACTTAGATGGGAACCCGAATATATGGTTTCGAGCATTTAAATACACTTTCCACACGTACGATGAATTTAAAGCTGCTTTCTTGAGAAAATTCTGGGACTCAGAAATACAACAGCAGTTGAGATTGGAGCTCTACTCTAGGAAATTTTCTAATGCAGGGCAAACACGGTATTCCAATTTCTTTTCCTACCAGTTTCACCGTTTCCAAGACTTAGATTGCGCACCGAGTGAATTAGAAGCGATCAAGACTATACAGAGACAACTACCGTTAGAGGTACAGAGGTTGTTAGCGGCCACGGATATACAGACCGCAGTAGACATGGAAAAACGGCTGAGGCAGATTGATATGACATCATCATGCCTGGTGGAAAGAAATCCCAGAAATATTAGGCAAGTAGAAGCGATTAACACTATTAGGCATGAAAGCACAAGCGGTAGAGTGAGCGGATCTGAACAAGACAGGACCGAGAATCATTTTAACACTCAAGATAACACACGAAAAAGACATTGTTGTAGATGCAGCGGAGAACAACCTGCGAGATGGGAACCAAGAGATCATAGAAGTAACCCACAATACAGGAACAATATTCGATATAATAGAAATAGGAGCCAACCCTATCCAAGAAACAGAAGATGGTATAATGAAAAACGACGGCCTAATGAGTATAATGGAAATGAAGAAAATAGAAGGTATATACAAGAGCTTAGAGAGCAAAGGCAGAATAAGACACGATGGGAGGATGCTATTAGAGACAAAGATATCAATGGAGACCTCGAAGGAGCAGAGAGTCTCGAGCTCCAAGATTATAAGAGGAAAAGAGGAGAGGAGAAATTTAGAGAAAACAATACGCAGAGAGGTACGCCTGATTCCGAACCATCGGTTAGAAAAAAAAAAACGCCGATGGAATAATAACTCAGTTGGAAGAAGAAGATGATCAGGAAAATAGAAACATTGTCAAAATTCGTAGTTGGATTATAACACAATTTGATCACTGGGACATCCGACCAGAAGACTTGGTTCGAGATGAGACATGCGACACAAAGGAACCAGCATTTAAATTGCCAGTAATATTAGTTAGAGTAGCAGGAATCAAAATATACTGCTTGGTTGATTCCGGGGCCAGCATTAGTGTCATGTCAAATACGTTATTTCAAGAACTGACAAAAAGGATGGAAATACCGATAATACCAGTATCTGGAGTTAAGATTAGGGGTGTCATTCCAGATAAATCGGTAGAATGCAAGATTCAAGCATATTTAACAATAAAAATGGGTAGACGCGAGTTCGAACACCCATTTCTAGTAATGAAGAAGATAAAATATAATATAATTTTCGGAATAGACTTCATGATGGCTTCCCAAATGACGATAGATATGGAACGTTATGAAATTAGATTCCCTATTAGGGAGAATGATAGGAATAAAACTATAGAAACAATCCAACTTAAAGACATGTTACATCCTGAAGAATACTTGAAGATTGAGGGAAAGGAAGTCGACTTATTGAGTAAAGAGAATCCAGTTTTGGTAGAGAAAGATGAAGAGCTGCAAGAAGACATCCAAATGACAAAAAGGATCGAAGAAATCATAACCATGGAGGAAGAAAATAGTGAAAAAACAGAGATATGGGAGGCACTTGCTCAAGCCGACGTACCATCTGAAGGAAAAAGAATACTGTACGGAATTATCAATAAATACATTGACGTTTTCGATGATAAACCAGGGCAAATTCCGAATTTCAAGTATAAGATAATAGTGAATGACTGGACTCCATACATGGGTAAAATATATGACGTGCCGGAGAAATATTTCAGTGAAGTGAAGACGATTATCCAGCAAATGTTAGACGATGGAATAATCATAAAAACCACCACTCCCTATGTGAATCCAATTGTAATCGTAAGGAAAAACAACGGGAAACTCAGGCTGTGCTTAGACGCGCGAAGTATCAATGGAAAACTTATTCCTGAGTACAATAGGGCTCCTAAGATCAAGGAGGTAGTAAAGAAATTTCGTGGACAGAAGTACTTTACGACCATGGATTGCACGGCTTCTTTCCATCACATTGTCCTCGAGGAAAGGTCACGGTTGTTGACTGGATTTATGTTCAACAACCAAACATATGCCTACTGTCGTCTTCCATTCGGATTGAAGAATAGTTCTGCCGTATTGGTGAGAGCATTGGATAGAAGCCTTACTAGTGAAGTGAAGGAATTTATTAATTGTTATATCGACGACATAGTTTTCGGAAGTTCCACCTTTGAAGAGCATTGCATTAACCTAGAAAAGTTGCTCAAAAATCTGCAGAAAACTGGTTTCAAAATAAATATCTTGAAGTCGAGATTTTGCCAAAGTCAAGTACTCTTTGTCGGACACTTAATCGATGGCGAGGGAATAAGACCTAACCCTGCCAAGATTAAAGCTATTTGCGAGTTTCCTCGGCCGACAAAGGTCAAACACGTCAGACAATTCCTCGGAATGACGAGATTTTTCTCAGACCACTGTGAGGGATATACTGAGATAGCCGCACCACTGTACAATTTATTAAGAGCTAACAACAAGTGGAATTGGAATGACGAGGTTGAGCACGCTTTCAATAAGATGAAAGAATTGATGAAACAAAGCATAAAACTGGGATATCCAGACTATGAGAAAAGATTTATAATACAGGCAGATGCTTCGAGTATCGGCGTAGGCGCATGCTTGTATCAAGAAAACGAAGAGGAACAGAAAAGAACATATCTGGCGTTCACCAGCCGGAAATTAAGGAAACATGAAATGCACTACACTACCACCGAACTTGAACTTCTAGCGATAATCCACGCGTTACAACAGTGGAGAAGGATCATTTATGGATATCCAGTGACCATAAGAACTGACCATAAAGCATTAACTTTTGGATTAAAGGCAGTCATGGTAAGCGAGAGGATAACGCGCTGGATGTTGTATACACAGCAATTTGATTTAAAGATAGAGCATTGCAGTGGTAAACAAAATATTTTAGCTGATGCTTTGAGTAGGAACCCTCCAGAACAAGAAGAATGTATTCTAGAAATCGAGTTAGACATTCGAGAGCAAGAACTACTGAGAAAGCTCGAAAACCTAAAGGAATACCAGGAGTCTGACAAAGAATTAAAATATATTATCGACAGGTTAACAGAGAAGGAACCGGATTCTGAATGGCAGAACAGTTATGAGATTGTAGACGGAATACTGATCAAAATTATGGGTGGAGTTGACCGAAAAAGAAGGATTATAATACCACAAGTATTACAAAAAGAACTGATTTGGTACACCCATAACATCACGGGTCATGCAGGCATAGACAAAGTGATCAGTACGTTAAAAGAAAAATTTACTTGGAAGGGACTACGAAAATCTGTCAGGGACCTAGTTAAAACTTGTGACATATGCCAGCGTGTTAAACACAACAACTATGTATGCGGACATAAACCAGTGTCAATCATTCCAACAAGGTCGCACGAGATATATGCGGTAGATATTTTTGGCAAGTTACCGACTGCAAAAAGAGGAAAAAGATACATACTAGTGGTTGTTGACATATTTTCCAAGTACATTTCACTTCAAGCTATACAAAGAGCCAATGCTAAACAAGTCATACGAGCCCTAGTGGAAAAGGTTTTTCCTGAGATGGGTAAGCCGAAAAAAAATCTCACAGATAGAGGTACGCAGTTTACGTCAGAAATATTCCGTGAACGAATGAAAAATGAAGGCATCAGACATACGATGTGTTCAGTACGACACCCAGAAGCGAACCCAGTAGAAAGATACATGAGGGAAATCGCCAAGTTCGGCAGAATATACTGTAATCAACAGCATTGGAAATGGGTGGAGATATTAAGTATTATTGAAAAGAGCTTGAATAACACCATTAATCAATCCATCGGACAGATTCCCAGCGTAGCTCACAAGAATATCCATCCTGAAAGGAGTTGGGACAGAATATTTAATATGCCCTTGGAAAAGAAGCCAGATCCACAGCAAATAGAGACTATGATAAAGGAAAAGCTACTGGAACAATCACGAAAAAGACTAAAGAGGATGCAAAATAAGAAATTCCATGCACCTTATAAACGAGGTGATCTTGTATTAATTAAGACGGTACCAATATCTAATGCACCGAACAGAGTATGTGCGAAGTTCCTACCATTATACAACGGTCCATATAAAGTAGAGCGTGTGCTAGGAAATAATGCATACGAATTAACAAGCATGAATGGAAAGTACAGAAATGTACACAATGTTTCTAACATCAAGCCTTATTACCAAGAAAATCAGACTAATGAAACCACAGAACTAGTAGAATAAAGGGCCAAGAATGTATAAATTACATACCAATTCAAGTTACCGTCTGCAAGTCATTTGAAATTACGATTTATTATGTTTATTGAAGGAAAGAATCAGCTGAGTACAGAAGCACAGTCGAGGATAGCAATGAGCATCTCTAAATCTGGAGCGATAATCAACGGTCGATATATTAAAATCGATTAGCCAGTCGCAATAGGACAATGAATATATATAAGAAGCGAAGGCACATTTATGATGTGAGTTTAAGAAAGGAAAATATATTGTGACCAATATATTTTATCCGTGACGGGGGAGAAAATGTGCTCGTTCGCACGTCCACGACAGATTACAAAATGGCGCCGACCTAAGGTATGGGCCTAGTAATCTAAAGCAAGCATGGAATAGTCGCCTGCTATGATGTCTCAGAGGGCCATATATTTCACGGAATGGTAATGTTTTCGAGTAAGATGGACAGTGGACGGTGCACAGTATTGTTTTCAAAAAAATAGAAAAAGTTTATTATTGAAAATCTTCATCTTGAAATTTGCACGGCATCGAGAGCGGACGCAATCACCGTAATCGTAATATTTGATTTGGAGAAGCAAAGGACTGCGCATATAAAAGAAAGGAAAGAATACGGCGATTAAATAAGAATAAAGTATCAGTCTTCACCAAAATTCAAACGGTTAAGACGAAAATAAAAGTACTGAAGTCGATACGTTAGAAATTGCGAAGACGACGAGGAGCTACGAAATAAATTAAAATTTAAGGATAAACGACGTCAATAGTAAAATGGCAACATATCGTAATATTACTAGCTTCGATTTTGAGATTGTCAAGAAGATGATCAAGATGATGCACTGAATTCACATGATGGACCGACCTGGGAACAATTCATCTTACCATACGACCAGGAAATGACGAGGAAGGCGACGGGTAACCATCCGACCGAGCCATGACGAAAAGAAGGCGACGGGTAACCAGATAATACTACCAGAGCGGAGGAGCGGATGACGTTCCAGATGTCTTACCCGTGACCGAACCGAAGACCCATCTACATCCAATGGGAATGGAACAGCTGGACCAGGGACAACTATGAGCGAGCTAAGTCATTCATAACATTTTATTGCATAATTTTTGGTTTGCTTACACATGTACCTTAGGTATGTGCTGATGGCTAATTGTAGGCCGATAAGAAGGCAATGCAAGTGATGATTATCATCTAAGTGTGAGATAATTAAGTCATAATTACGAGTTAATAACATAGCAGAAGTTATGCTATATCGGCTAGAATACTTGTAGGAAGCGTGAGTTTTGAAGAGAAATATGAAACAGCTGATTGAATTGACATAATGAGAGATTATAGAGATTTCATTGATGTAATGAATTAAGTTGACGTCACGAATGGATGTGCGCGGTGTAGAAAGAAACATGGAATTACGCATTTGTTGGTTCATAGAAAGGGGCATTGAACTCGTCGATAGGTTATGAGGATCTGCGACTTGTGAATTTTATTAAGAAACAGTGTGGTATTTTTACGTAGTCGTCAAGTTTGGAACGCGATATATTATTATGGAGGCTACGGTGCTGATATTAGATTGATGTTATAATGAGAATATGAATATGATAATTGAGGAAAGTTACGAGTTTTAGATAGTGATTTGAGATGTTTGTTACGCGATGCAGGACCATCGTGTACCTGCAAGTTAAGTTGTGCCACACTACTAGTGAAGTATATGTTTTATTTGCGTAAGAGTGCCCACACCGCAGGAGCTACTTAAGCTAAGGTACGAACTGCATGTATTACTATAGATGTATGCTCGTGACGTAATTGCATTTCAGTGTAGATGTTTTATAATGAATATTAGAATACTTCGACTTTGAATAGCTGTAGATAACCAAAAGCATTACGACACCGATATATATATAAGATGATGTTTGCCAAACCTCGCAGTTAAGCGCTTCCATGTTATTTGCAAGAGAGTAGTGTAGCTTGCATTGTGGTTGAATGTTATTGAAATATAACTATTTAATGGGACATAGAACCGACAAGGGCATGTGTGGGACAGCCAAAGATTATGCTGAAGTTAGATAGATAGCTAGATCAGTTAATATTCTCCGTTTGAACGTACATTTTTATTTACGAACTTCAACTAGGGAAAGGCGAGAGTAGGAGCCGAATTTAACAGGCACTAGGAAGGAATGCCTTAGTTCATATGTAGTGTCAACGCACAACGAGAGCAGTGCAACAAAATCATGACTTCGGATTTTATTAAAATTTAATTTAAAATATTCAGATTTATTTTCGATTTCCTAAAATTCCATTAGAGCTACTTAAACGAATTCCAATTTATTTACACTTCACTTATCAGTGTATTAGAGATTCATTGAGGCTGGATATTGTATCCAGGTGAGAGTGCTTAAATAAGACTAAAGAAAGTGAACTTTCGGAACGAGTTTATTGTGTCGATGTTTTACTTATATTTAAAATGCGAAGTGGAACTCGGATAAGGTCCAGTGATCTGTTGTAAATGTGTAATTTTTGAATTTCAACTTCACAAAGGAACTGATCATTTCATTAATTTAAATACTGAATATTATTTTTTTATTTATCATACGAGCCAGCGCTGACTCATACATTTTTTTTTCATACATATTATCAGTCAATTTGAATACTGCGTTACATAATATGGAAATTAGTAATTTAGTATTTTATTAATAAATATTTTGTTGTTTTTCTACAATTGCTGGTGTCATGAGTTCTTTAATTAATGACTAGATTGTAAGTTAATTTATAGTGAAGTAAGGAATCGTATAATTAAGTATTCATTTTACCATGGCAAGTTTCTCGAGGTCAAAACTCTAATAAGGTAGTTGGCGGTGATTATTATAATGTCGTAAATAACGATGGGTGACATCCGTGGGTCGGATTTCTCATGGGTCCACGTTAAGCGAATTCTACAGTAGGATTACAGGTCCTACTAGCCATAATTAAACCCTGAGGTATCCGCTGAGCGATTCCATTTCGTCAAACTAGGCTGCCAAGCGTCGAGTTAGAGAATGGAGGTATCGGGCAAAGAATGTTTAACCCGTTGGTTGCATTAATCGGTCGCCTATCGTGGCGCAGCAACATAGATTGAGGCATCGGGAAAGGTTGCACTGACCAATGGGTTACAACGTTAATACTTTCAATACGGAACAATGAAATTTTTTTCTTTAAATGTACAATGCTTTGCAAACAAATAAGTAGGAACAATACACACTCTAGGTTAAAGTTTAGATGAGAAACATATGGCTAGTATCAATGATAGAAAGACCAAGAATAGTGCTCTATACTGTCGTCACTGCGTTGAAAATATTTATCTGAATTTTTGGACATAACGTCCATGATGCATCTTCTATTTAATATTGTATATTTCTCTATTCAATACGGAACAATCATGAAGTATTTAACTTAAAAAAATATATGACTAAAACGAGTTTCTATCCGGAGGTCACAGTTGTGCACAAGATGATTTAATTTGTACAAAACACTTCTTACGATGTTAATTCTGGTTTTGATTTATACTATAATAATGAGATAATTTTTATAACAGACACATGATGAACTCAAGCAAATTAATTATTTAGATGAGCAAATAAGTGCTTAATGAAGAATCTTCCATCTTAGCTCACACTACAGATGCATACTTACGTAGGAAACTCCGGACGGATCGATCATGTACATGACAGGCTCATCAGTCTGGTAGGAGCCGAGAATGACGCTGCAGCCAAATGGACGTACAGCACTGTACAAGGTGTAAGCGTGCATGTACATGGACACTCGATCATTTAAGTACTTGAGAGGAATGTTAGATCCATACTGCGCTCTGTAGTTGGAGGCTTCAGTCCGCGCAGTCTCCACGATCTGTCTGGCGTCGGAGATCAGACCCGACACAGCCTACAAGATATTTGAAAACCAATTTTAGAGAACAAATACAATAAAACATATTTCTCGGTATACACACATGCCCAGTTTTGTGATGTACAATGTTTTGCAAACAAACAAGTAGGAAAAGTACACACTCGAGGTTAAGGTTTAGATGAGAAACATGTGGCTAGTATCAATGATAGAAAGACCAAGATGAGTGCTCTATACTGTCGTCACTGCGTTCAAAATATTTATCTGAATTTTTGGACGTAACGTCCATGATGCATCTTGGGAAGTAACAAGTAAGATACAAACTAAAACATTATATAGAAAGACTAGCAGAAGTACCCGTTCTTAATGCGGGTTATCAGAATCTGGCGTTAGTTACTCATGCTAACGGTGTAAGCGACTTCACTGGTGTGCTTACTTAAGTAAGTAGAAATTATTTGTCATGTTTGAAATTATAGTGTAAGTATACTGCCGCTCGATAGTACCACAGATATGAATATTATTGAATGTACTTGTTTCATCCGACATTTGATAACTATTACAAAAGAGTACCAATTTTGGGTGGCAAATCTCACTGCTGTAGAATACTTGAGTTGACAATGTCAGGGTTATGGCTGGTCATTTCTTTATCGGATTCGTAGAGCAGGGGTAGTGTGGTGTCAACATCTCCACAATGGTTAGTTTTAGGGCCTTAAAACATGGTTTCCAGGCCCATAGGGTTTATCGAGTTTTGTTCTTTGCGTCAAGGGGCTTAAAATGAGCATTGTCTTGTCCCTGTATGACACATTTGATATTTTGCCTATTATTTTTGTATTCACCCCCACTCGCCTTCACCCCCTCTAATTGTTTTGAAAATGTAGAAGTAGCCTAAGTTACTCCTTACACCATCAGCTATCTGCCAGTGAAAGTCCCGTTAAAATCTGTCCAACCATTTTGGAGATTAGCCAGAACAAACAGAGAGACAAAAACTGCAAAAATTGGTTTTTAGTTATAAGTACCGTATCTACTTTAATATAAACTTAGTAAAATGCTGTTATTTTGACATTACAAACAGACACTTCAATTTTATTTATTTGTATAGAAGACAGCAACACAGAATATAATAAACACAATGAAGTGTCAGACCCCTTTCTTTTCTCCCTCTGTTTAGTGTTAATAGAGAATGGGCCGGGCTAAGCCACTGTTCAAAATCACATGGAAGCATTTCCTTCCTGTAAAACTGTAAGATTTATAGAATGACTAGTTTCAAAAATAAAACAAGAGAAAGCAGCACTTCACAGTTTCTAGAATAAGCAACTTACCATGCCAACATGAGTATCGATATTGAATATCCTTTTATTTGCGCCAGGCTCATAAAGTTTGGAGGTAACAAGCTTCTCTACGGCAAATACCACGCCGTCCTTTCCTCTTAAACCAATCACAGTGCTGAAACAGAACAATACATTATAGAGAATATGAAGGTTCCATTGTCCTTGGCACACACCATCGAACATCAAACAAGGAGGATCTTATGAAGGATCAACCCCTCTCTGAAAGAAAACCACCTCAGTTAACTTATATACAATACAAACTAAAAAGAATAGCATAAACCACAAATTTCAACTCATAGAACAAAGTGTGAGAAAGAAAAGATATTATGTACATAAAATTGTAAATCAATACTTGCTTCCTCGTCAAAATTTTTTGCCACACACGCGCATGCGCGGAGCGACTGTCCTTTGTTTACCTCTCGCAAAGGACGTTGTTGGGCGGTGCACAAAACTGCCAACCTCCCTACTTAGGAAAACAAAGTGGTGGTGGTGATTACTGTTTTAACAGGCATTAAGGGGCTAGTGGTGGAAAGGTGAATTAACAGGTTTTTCTTGCCATGCGAATGGTTACGGTTGGGCCTGGACAAGTTTCTTGCCGTGTGGGCGGCTAGGGTAGGGCCTGGACAAGTATCCTGCTATGCGGACAGTTAGGGTAGGGCCCGGACAAGTTTCTTTTCAGGCGGACGATTAGGGTAGGGCCTGGACAAGTTTCTTACTATGCAGACGGATAGGATAGGGCCTGGACAAGTTTCTTACTATGCAGATGGATAGGATAGGGCCTGGACAAGTTTCTTACCGTGCGGACGGTTAGGGTAGGGCCTGGACAAGTTTCTTACTATGCAGACGGATAGAATAGGGCCTGGACAAGTTTCTTACCGTGCGGACGGTTAGGGTAGGGCCTGGACAAGTTTCTTACCGTGCAGACGGATAGGATAGGGCCTGGACAAGTTTCTTACCGTGCGGACGGTTAGGGTAGGGCCTGGACAAGTTTCTTACTATGCAGACGGATAGGATAGGGCCTGGACAAGTTTCTTACTATGCAGACGGATAGGATAGGGCCTGGACAAGTTTCTTACCGTGCGGACGGTTAGGGTAGGGCCTGGACAAGTTTCTTGCCATGTGGACCGTCAGGATAGGACCTGGACAAGACCAGTGATACGGGGACAAGCAAAGGGGGTATGGTGATGTAAGGGGTTATAGCCGCAAAGCAGCTTTAGGCTTCTAGTTTCCTGTGGAAACGCCATTGTTCTGGACTGGTTAGGGTAGGATCTGGACAAGACCATTTGTCATCCTTCACATGTTCCATTTACGTGTGCTTTATTGTGCTGGGGTTGGCAATGGAATCTCATTATCAAAACTGACGGAAATGACGTCACGTGCCACTTTTCGTTGGCCACTAGGAATGCAAATAGTTACTGCAGTAATGGGAAACGGCGTGTAATACTCTTCATTAGGTTATAAAAGTAAATGTACTTCCAGGGGCAGGATGGTGGGTTCCTGGACATCACAATGATCACATCTCTCCTCTGAGTCGCATTCCAAGTAAGATTTCATTTATATCCACTTACTTATAATGTTGTTACAAACATCTTGAGACAAGGTGTCAATTTTTACCCACTGTACTGTAATTGTGGGAAAGATGAGAGATGAAACAGAAGACAAGAATCAATGAAGAAATAATTTTGAAACAAATCCTGCACATACAAATGAAAGGAAAAACTGTAATGACATGATATTTTATATCTGTCATTCACATGTATCGTAATTATGTACTGTATGTAATGTCTAGGTCGAACTAATTCATAGTAACCAGTGTGTGTACAGAGGGTTGTTAGCGATCTCTGGTCATGGCTTCAAGGCTGTGTAACTCTTGAAAACCTTTTCCGTCACTACCGATGGTGTTCTACTGGTCCTCCACGTGTCCCAGCTAATCACTCTACACTGAACCTTCCAAAGTAGATTTTTTTTTTTACAAGTTGTTTTATGTCACACCGACACAGATAGGTCATATGGTGACGATAGGGTAGGAAAAGGCTAGGAGTGGGAAGGACGCGGCCGTGGCCTTAATTAAGGTACAGCCCCAGCATTTGCCAGGTGTGAAAATGGGAAACCACAGAAAACCATCTTCAAGGCTGCCAACAGTGGGGTTTGAACCCACTATCTCCCAAATACTAGATACCGGCCGCACTTAAGCGACTGCAGCTATAGAGCTCGGTGTATAGAAGATTGAGGCAAAGTACAGTTTTACCCAGATTATGCCACTGCACTTGACAGG
Source organism: Anabrus simplex (assembly GCF_040414725.1). Taxonomy (NCBI): domain Eukaryota; kingdom Metazoa; phylum Arthropoda; class Insecta; order Orthoptera; family Tettigoniidae; genus Anabrus; species Anabrus simplex. The sequence goes on along the minus strand of NC_090275.1, from coordinate 9,752,455 downwards.
CTTTCCCAAGCCCATCAATGGTACAAGGTTGTCTGCTTCGCAATGCTCTTCTGTAGTCCAAGCGCGCAGAATCCACTGGGGAAGCACCTGGTGTCTTGACTGGAAGTCGCTGAAGGGAATAGCATGTATTCCTGTTGCCATTTCCAATCGCGCCAGAAATTGCAGAATGAAACACAAGTGTGATTGATACACCCAAACATTATTTACTCCTGTACTGTATAGAGCTAGGATCTCAGAATGATAAACTCTACTCAGGACATTAGTTTAATAGCAGTCAGAATTGACTTACAGTATTAGCTATTTGATTTTCTAACTTGCCATTATAGCAGTACCCAGCATTAATCATAAATCCTTTAGAGAAAGATCCACCTACATTTGTGATAATCCCCCTATACATGGTTAACAGTGTTCTCCCCAGGAATTTTCATCAGCCAGGTGACAGAAATGAGTAGCCGGGTGGGGTAAACTACGAAGAAAAAAAAGAATATGATAAAAGTTCAATTTATTACCCTCTGGGCATTAACAATAATATCTGACAGGTAAACATTAACTCTATAATTGAACTATTTTAGTGTTATTATCACAAACAAGACATAACAGAATATTCTGAACTTCTAGTATTCTACTGCTCGTTGATAATCAAATAACACCGGGGTTTACCACTCGGTTGCTGTGGAGTGCCATACGGGTTTGAAACTTCATGCAGAATCAAGTTACAGAATCGAGTGCTCGCATGCAATTCCACGCTACTCCAGGCACCGCTCGCGCACGACACTACGTAATAGTCAAGCTAAACATTTAAACAACAATCTAATGGATGCAATTATGCTGACAATAATGAAGATTTATCATTGAAGTGAATTGTTTTACAGTATTTACCTTTGAATTTGGAGCACCCATTGACTCAAATATGCATTAATATTATGTAACTACCACATATCTACGTTATGTTAGCCGGGCGGTCTGTAAAAGTAGCAGGACAGTGCGCCCATTTAAGGAGGTCCTAGGAAGAACACTGGTCAGTACAAAAATTCATGGAGTTTTCTGCAGTCAATGTAGCGTATGCTTCATCTAGTGTGACAATGAACTTCCTTCTATCACCTTCCAGATGCCGTTCATAAAGCTACCTACTATTGGTTGTTCTTTCTGCAATAAGGCGAGAAAGTAGCTTGTAGCATTTTTCTAAACGAAGGTCCCGGTTGATTACGGAGTATACAGTACATACAGAGGTGTCCAAAACAATGTAGACACTCTTTAATAGTTAATATCTCTGGAATACAATGACATATTGTTGCAATTCTTGCACAGTAGCGTAGTTCATTGTTTTCTCAACAGACAATGGTCACGACAATCTTGGCGCACGTTTTTCAGCTGATGATAGTGCAGCAATGAAGGAAGTAAGATTGTTGTTTGAGCAGCGCAAGGCCGTATTGAAGTGGTACTGGAAGTATGAAAACATGATGGAGGTACAATGGCAATGGCATGTGTATGAAACTCAGCCACCAAAACATACAACAATTTATCATATTTGGGATAAATTTGAAGCCGACGGTACTCTTCAGAATGTGCATCAGAAAAGGTCTGGCCGACCAAAAACATCAACAAATCCAGCTTCCAGCGCTGCTGTGTTGCAAAATTTAACTAGGTCACCTAAAAAAATCTGTGAATCAGGGTGCACGTGAAAGCGGGGTAAGCTGATAAACCATACGACGAATTCTGAAGGCTGAAAAGTGGAAAGTGTACATTTCAAAATTGCTGCACGCTATGAACGGGGACGAGCACTGCGAGTGGTTTTAATGCATGCTTTGCGAGGATGAACGGTTTATCTGGTCCGACGAGGCGCAATTCAAACTAAACGGTACTGTAATCCGCCACACTACGTGTACTGGGCACCTGAAAATCCTCACGTACAGGTGGACAAACATGTTAATCTACCCGGCGTTAATGTGTGATGTGGTCTGTCATTGCGCGCGGTTTGATTGGCCTATTCTTCTTTGAAGGTACCGTTGGCGAGGTGAATATTCATATGCTGCAAACATCGATATTACCTGCCATCCGAGAGGTGTTTGGAAATGGAAGATTTTACCTACAACAAGATGGCGTTCCGCCTCACTACCACAGAGATGTCAAAGCCTACTTGGATGAAAATCTACCTGGACGATGGATAGGTCAAAGAGGAGCTGATGAGTACCCACCACGGTCTCCAGACCTCTTGCCTTCTACCTATGGAGGACCTTGAGAAATGAAGTTTATCAACAGAAAAGAGCTACACTAAACGAGCTATGAGAAACCATCGAGGCGTCCTGCGCGGCTATCACACCGGCAACACTGACAGCCGTCGTTCACCCAGCAGTATCAATGTTGTTTGGCTGCTAATGGGGATCACTTTGAACACACAAAATAACCTTCTCCCCATGCAAGAATTGTAACGGTATGTCATTTTGTTCCATTAATGTTGACTATCAAAGAGTTTCTACTGTACATTTTTCTGGACCCCTCTGTACAGGGGTGCCTAAGATACAGTACAGTATTTGTAATAGATCCGAGTAGCTGGATTGTTTGTTTTGTAACTGAGGGCCTTAAGCTACTTTATCAGTTCGTGGCAGCATCTGGGTTTGCCTGCCCTTTTCCCTTAAGTATTAGTCCTAGACTGTACTACTCTTATTCAACACAGAAGAGATGCTGTTCTTGGAAACAACAAAACCACGTTTCTTACAGGCTTCTATGGTGCTGCTGTAGCATGACTTTCATCGGAAAGGGCAGTAATGTACCCTTCCCAATACAACTCATTTCTCTGCCTCAAGATACCTTCTCACTCCATTTTTAATTCAACACTATGATGTTATGAATGGCTGGAGAATGGAACTGTTACAGGTAATGTGATGTTACTATCCTTTAAACTAATCACCAAAAATCACCAACAACTCTACATACAATTTATACGTAATATTGTATGCACTGAATTGATAAAACTATCTTCCATAGCCTGGTAGGTTACGAACGACAAGGGCAGTAAGTACCAAGTAAGGATAATCCTTTCTGTTAATAGCCTGCTAGTTTTGTAAACTAATGAAACTAATGAAAGGTAGTTGGAATGAGCAGCAGATATTGAAGGGTAGAGTACCTCTGATAGTGAAGGAATATTTATTTGTAGTTGTGTAGTAGTGGTGTGACGAGAAGTCACGTGAATGTGCGGTAAGAATGGCTGCCATGGCTGCCACAATAAACATGCAATTCTGTCCGTGGTGACTCCTGCGAATGAGATGGTGCCATGAAGTTTCAAAATGGCAGTGGAATTGTGCTTTAGTCACACATTTATAATACTTGATAAACACTGCATAATGAACAGTTTAATAAGGAATATGTAGGAGCTCGCATTGTCTGTCATGACTAATGTTTGTAGCTAAGAGTGTAGTATCTGTTACTCGTGCCGTACCTATAAGCTGCCACGAGTTTGCGTCAGATGCAGATCGTAACTGGGAAGGAAGTTTTTTCTTTTTACAATTTACTTTACTTCACACCGACACACAGGTCTTATGGCGACGATGGGATAGGAGTGGGAAGGAAGCGACCGTGGTCTTAATTGATGTACAACTGCTGCATTTGCCTGGTGTGAATATAAGAAACCACGGAAAGCAGGGTTGTCAATCAATCAATCAATCAATCAATCAATAAATCAATCAATCAATCAATCAATCAATCAATCAATCAATTACAACTGATATGCATTCAGAATTGTTGCCCAGTTGGCAGGCTCCTTAGCAATTGATTACCTAGACTTTCTTCTTCTTCTTCTTTCACCGCATATGATCAATTCAGTCAGCCCATCATTCAGGTCTCTTTGAAGGGATTGTTCGGGCTTTGCGGTCCTCCACTACTTCTTCAGACGCTCCGATCTTCGTGCCCTTTCCTCGGTTGAAAATATGCGTGTTGTTGGTTTGTTTCGTGTAAGGGTAAAGCAGAGGTTTCTATTCTTGAGTTTTGTATTCAATTTTATCTTATTTGTGGTGTCTTCTGTTGTAAGGCCTATTTCCTTCAGAAACTCTCTTACTTCTCTGATCCATTTACATCCTGTTGTGGTATTTTTTGAGACGGGATTGTGTTGTACTAGTTGTTTCAGAAGTCTCGAATCCTGCATCCTCATGATATGTCCAAAGAATCCCAGTCTCCTCTTACGCATAGTATCTGTAATGAGTTTTAGCTCTTTGCACATGACTTTTTTCAGTATTATCTGCCACTGTCCATCTTTCTGGTATTTTTTGTTGATGCAGGTTCTTCCATACCTCCTTTCAATTTTCTGAAGTCTGTCAGTCTTTGATTGTTTATTCAGGTGAAAAAGTGTTTCTACTGCATATGTAGCTTCCGGTTTTATAACCGTGTTGTAGTGTTTTATTTTTGCATTTATTGATAAACATTTCCTTTTTGTAGATATCTCATGTTAATTTTTGTGCCTTAGCTAATCTATTTGTTCTTGTTTGGATTGAGATTTTTTCATTTACTGTAGATTGTGTGTTATTACTTGTCCAAGATATTTAATTGAGTTACTATTTTGATTTTATTACCATTTATGGTAACTTCTTTTAGTTGTGTTGGATTTTGGGGCATAATTTGTTTTTTCAAATGTTATTTTGAGCCCAATTTTATTTGCAATGTTTTGAAGTTCTGATATCTGGGTTTTTGCTTCTTTTATGTCCACTGCTTGTAATGCTAACGTGTTGGCGAAACCCAGGCAATTTGTTTTGATCTTTCGTCCAATCTTTATTTTTGGGGGACATTTCCTAAACCATTCCCTCATTACCATTTCTCGAGCACAATTAAATATTAGTGGTGAGAGCCCATCTCCCTGCCGTAGTCCAGTTTTAATTTCAAATGTATCTGATGTTTCACCCCTAAACTTCACTTTTGATTTGGTGTTGGTGAGAGCCAATTTTATCATGTTTATTAATTTCGGGTGTAGTTCGAGGTGTCTAGACTTTACTTAAATGATTAACTCAAGCTCGTAAAGCAAAATAATGGCCGGTTTCTGGAATGGCAGTTATCTGTAGATCAGTGACTTAACATGGTGATATGTTTAAAATGAGTTTCCGAAACAACAGTTATCAGCGCAATGACTGGTAACTGCAGCTAATGCTGTAGTTTATGTTACCTTCTCATCTGTATCAACACACTTCACACCCTGAGTCAGGGTGGCTCGCTACGTTCGATTCAAATTGTCAAGTGGACTTCACGTCAGCAGTTACAAGAGTACTTTTGTCCATGCATGTTGTGTAGTCAGTGTAAGTAAAACATCTCAAAAACTAGTCCGTTGCAGTTATTAAGAACTACAAATACTCAGTTCGAGGAATACATTAGGGAACTACTAATGAAATGAAATGGCATACGGCTTTTAGTGCCGGGAGTGTCCGAGGACATGTTCGACCTGCCAGGAGGAGGTATTATGATTTGACAACTGTAGGTGACCTGCGCATCGTGATGAGGATGAAATGATGATGAAGACAACACATACACCCAGCCCCCATGCCAGCGAAATTAACAAATGTTGGTTAAAATTCCTGACCCTGCCGGGAATCGAACCCAGAACCCCCGTGACCAAAGGCCAACACGCTAACCATTTAGCCATGGAGCCGGACTACTAATGAAAAGTATAGTGATATGGCTATTTTCTTTTGGCTATTGGCAATTGCAGTTTGTAATGCTTTCGTGTTGTTCAAGTTGTGCCATGAAAGCCCAGAAAAAAATAGAATTCTTGAAGGGTTTGGCATCTGATCAGGTGAAATTACATGTCGAAGAATAATAATAAAAGAGCAAGTTCCCGAGAGATACAAGCAGGAATAAGCAACATTCTGCACGTAAGACTCAGTGGCGAGATACGGAAGACAAGCCAATTTTGCCGTACATGTCCAACATCTTTGAAGAGAAAAACAGCATATGCGTGTTTTAAGTAGGAGTTTTCAGTTTGTTTGCAGTCTACCAAAAAATTCTGCAACAGTTGCAGCGAGAACAAATGGATATCGCACCATCAGTGCAGAACTTCAGTGCCAGAATGATAGGTTCCAAAGTGTACTCCAAGTTTTCATTTTTGTGATTATTTCCGCTTGCACTTGTTGTGTTCTGGATCAGTGAAAAGTGATCTGTTTGGTAATTGCTGTGTATGCTTATCATTTTACTGATGACAACGATTAAGGTGAAATTTAAGACAATGTCTGCGTACTGTGAATAAGAAGAAGGGGAAATATATCTTAATTTTGGCATTATTAGATTGTTCATATATTCATATTATGAGAGATTATTATATGCCGAATCAGATTGATTGAGATGACTGTGTATATATTTGCCAACCATTTTTTATTGTAGAAAACTTCTGCTAGTAAAAGTAACTAGATATTACCAAAATAACCCTAAAAACATTTGCGTAGAGACATCTATTGGAGAATGAGAGATACTAAACATGGCGATAACAGTACTGTTTATTACCAGGGCTTATAAATCTGGATTAGTTTCCAGAAACTTGTTAAAGTTAACAGCGCAGTTAAAGTTACAAGCGCATTTACGTAACTCACAGGTAACTGTGGTTACCAAAAACCAGGCATAAGAGCTACAGATTTTGTAGTTTTACCTCGCAGTGATCAAATCTACGGAACAGCTCGTTTTAATAACAATACCGTAATGTTACTTGTTTTACGTCTCAATAACTACTTCCATGATTTTCAGAGATGCCAAGGAGTCAGAATTTTGTCCCACAGTTCTTTTATGTGCTGGTATATATGCTGACATATTTCAGTACATTTAAATACCACCAGACTAAGTTGGGATCAAATCTGCCAACTTAGACCTAGGAGGGCAGACATTTAGCGCCGCATTTCCAGTTTCATGAGGAATCTGAATAACAGGGATACAACATTTCATTGTAAAAAAAATTACTGCAAGCATAGAACATGATTTGAATGACTACTATCTCAAAGAGAAGCTACAGTGAAAATGCCACTCAGCAATTATATTACTGTTGTGGATCACATAGTGAGATTCCAATGGTCCAAATACTTCTGAATACATCTCTAACTTTGAAGAAGGCGGTACATAAATACCGCAAACATACCTGACCTTCCCTTTAACGAGTAATTTTAGAAGCAAACCTTTGAAACCCCTTGTTTCTTGCTGAACAATCAAGACGGACAATCCACTTTTTACTGATGTGTATTGCTGATATAATGTAATTACTACTGTACTTCTGATATAAGCCACTCATTTATGTGTAACATGGTCATCTTGGTCTTGAAAATCAAATAAGGAGTAGGTTTGTAGGTGCCAGGCCTCCACTTTCACCAACACTCTTACGTTTATAAAACTACATTTAGAACATCTGTCAGAGAGAATTTGCTCCCTCTATACTTATGACTCAATATAATAATGTTATTTGCTTTACGTCCCACTAAATACACGGTTTTCGGAGACGCCGAGGTGCCGGAATTTAGTCCCGCAGGAGTTCTTTGACGTGCCCGTAAATCTACCGACACGAGGCTGACGTATTTGAGCACCTCCAAATACCACCGGACTGAGCCAGGATCGAACCTGCCAAGTTGGGGTCAGAAGGCCAGCGCCTCAATAGTCCGAGAGACTCAGCCTGACATACTTATGACTTGGACCTGTCATCCTAAACTCACCTAATTTTCTCTGAAAAGTAAACTACAGATATATATAATATACACGTAGAAAAACGCTTCAGTTTATCCTCTAAAATAAAGCTCAAATATAAATAACAAATATGAAGAATAGGCTATATCTCCAAGACTTTCAGAAGATAAATATAAAATGGAGAATATACCAACCCACTATTTTCTACGGCTTTGTGAGCATATTCCACTTGGAATACACGGCCATCTGGAGAAAACTGAGATGCAGATAGATCGTACTGAAAAAAAAATACACACTTATGAATCAGCATGAACATAACCTCAAAGGTATCCTTAAAAACATCGTAAAACTCAGCTCCTCTGAATCAAATTTAAGAAACAACTATAAAATATAAAGCCATTATGATAAAGGCAGAATAAATACGCCAAATATGTACATTTGTAAAACATTAACAAAGTTGCCGCATCATTTGAAAAGTCGACTTGTTAAGTACCTATTTGCATCCCGTTATAGGCAATTAGAAATAAGCATTGTTATAATTCTTTTCTGTGTATACTTACACCAGTTCCAATTGAGCTCATTTTATTGAACAAAAATACTCGTATTTACTTTCTTAAGTGATAAAAACCCACACGCTCACACAATGACAATGATTTTACTGTGAGCAACACAACCTGTGACAAGCGTGTAAACCTAATAGAACGAAATGAAGTTTCATTATTGTATCGCTGGACATTTTTTTGACAGATATGCCAAGTAATTCTCTATAATAGAGGAAATATAATACGTTAGGTTTTTTCACAAGTGAATCCCATTATTCTGTACAATATTATATTTTACTTTTCGAAGATATTTCCTTGAGGATTGGTTCAAGGATGTTGTAAGATTGGTTAAAATGTGTGATTCGTATTTGTTGACAATAGAGCAAAGAAAGCGCATGCTTGATCTTGTTTGACATGCATATCATCACGTGGTGGGAATTTAGAGGCGGAGCCTGGGATGTGAAGTAGAGGGTCGAAATGTCAGTGTTAAGGTTACGCGAAGGGTTCGAATTCCTTATCAGTGTCCTCGTGGTCAGGATGTATTTTTTGATTTTATTAGTAACGATAACTAGCACCAGTTGTGTAATTTTTACTGTAACATCTATTGAGTTGATGACATCGACTGATCGTGGAAAAGAAACTCGAGACTTGATAGAAAATGAGCAGAATTATTATGTCACCGTCGTCTGATGTCGGTGAGATATGTGATACAAGTTCTCTAATTAAGATTCTTGAAATATACTTTCATTATTTAGTTTTGTTGCATGTATTCAAGCTGAAGCCAGCGAGTTATACTTTATGGTAGGGCTGGGAAGCTGCGGTATAGCAGACCATGATATAGTTTCCCGAAGTGTTTTCTACATTAATTCAAAGTAAACGTTACAGTAGTTGCCTTTCTTATTTCAGATTTGAAGAAACGTATTTCATTTCTTAGCTCAAATAATTGTGATTACCCATAACACTGGCGAAACACATTCGTGCTAATGTACATAAATCGCCATAAAAGTCTAAAGAAATAATATTCTTTTTTACTAACGCGTATTTTAGTAGGCCCATTATTACAGGACTTTCGCTAAAAGTACAACTTCAACATTTTTAGTTAAATATAAGCTCATGAAGTGATTGGTTTTCAAAAGTCCAAGTCAACGAGTTCGATTCCGGCTAGGGCCGATGATATTTGATTATGCTCAAATATACGTCAGCCTCGTGTTTGGTCGATTTACTGGCACGTAAAAGAACTCCTGCGGGACAAAATTATGGCCTTTAGATGTCTGAAAACAGTATGTCTCAAAGTAGTCAGTGTGATATAAAAGCAGATTCTACTACTACTATTATTATTATTATTATTGATGTTGAAAAGTGCATTGATTCCATCTTATATGAGCAGTGGCATACGCAAGGAGGAGGAGAAGGCTTTACCAGGTTTAAACCCCCCCATTCCCATTAAACATTAATGGAAACAAAAAAAAAATATATATAAAATTTTATTAATTGAATTTCTTTGTTAGTTTGTTTCCTTCAGTTCCTTGGCCACATTTACAGAAGAGAATAATAAAATTTGGAAAAGACCATTTTGCGAGCCAAAGTTGACTACGAGGAAGAATAGCAAGTAAATGGTTAGATCAAGCGAAGATGATCACTGACCTACCTTTTCAGATTACACTGAGTGGCCAAAAGTCGTGGGAATACACTGAATGCGATGTTAATAACAAGTCGCTCCTCGGCGACACCTCAAATCAGCAGCAATACGGCGAGGCATTCACTCTACCAGGTGTTGGAATTGTTCTGCAGGGATCTGGACCCACACATCTTGCACTGCTTGATCTTGGTCTTGTGTAGTTGGTGCGTGGTTCATGGGCCGTACACCATCATCGACTGCATCGCATAAATGCTTGATTGGATTAAGATTGGGGGAGTCCGGTGTAGGGGGCAACGCGTCTGCCTGTCACCCAGCGGCCCTGTGTTCGATTCCCGGCTGGGTCAGGAGATTTTAATTGTACATGATTAATGTCCCTGGCCTGGGGAGTGGGCGTTCCTTTCCTCACATTCAACACTTTACACTTCCGCGATTTCCAAATACATGCAGGTTCGTAACGTGGTGCAAAGTAGGGGCAAAAAATCTTCTTAGGTCGACGCCCCAAATAAATAGCATTTTAATATTTTTTTAAAAAGATTGGGGGATCTGGAGGGCCAATCCATGGTCGTAAGTTCACTGAATGCTCCTCCGGAAAGGGATGTAGATGGTTTGAAGGAATGTCCACATGACGTGCACCTGTCAGCGTTCCCTGCAGCTGGACAGTGGGGCCTAATTGCGACCATGAGAACGCCGCCCAGACCTAGAACTGAGCCACCTCCCGCCTGGGCACAACCTTGTTGACGTGCGTGATCCTTAGCTTCATAGGGATACGCCACAGTCTCACGCGCCCATCAGCTCGATGTAACTGGAACCGGGATTTATCGGACCATACCACACGCTGCCACTATTCCGTGATCCATTGCGATGTTCGCGGGCCCATGCACGCCGTTGAGCTCTGTGTCGAGGTGTCAGCAAAGGCACACGAGTTGGTCATCGGCTGGTGAAGCCTATGCGGTGCAGTTGGCTGCTTACGCATGGGTTCCTGATTCCCACCATTCAACTGGGCGGTGACCTGACTCACAGTAGCCCATCAATCACCCAGTATGGTTCTGCATAGGCGACGTGATGTCCGTTTGTTAAACATCTGTGGTCTTCCCGTGCGGCGGTTTACATGGGTGGTAACATTCTCTCGTGATATTGAAGATCCACCCTTGATACTGTTGACGTTGGGAACCTGAATTTGCGTGTTATCTTCGCAATGCTGTGACCTATGCAATATGTTGCCATCTTCACGACACTGGTGTCTGTGACAGACTGCTCAGCTACGTTGCAGCTAACTGCAACACTCAGGGGTCACACGCGGCACATTTTCTAATGGGACACCCCTTCCCGTGACTCTTGGCCACTCAGTGTATATTAAGAAAAGCTGAAGTCTGCCCTGATGTCTTATCAAGGCTGCAACACAGAAACACAACAGCAGTATGACCAGAAATGAGAGTAGACTACTGGTAACATTGAATTTTTTTTAAATCAAAGCGTTAAACTTCAGCATTCCAAACACTCATGTCTTTGCTGAAGATGGATACACATTCTTGTAAATATTCAAGGAACAGGTAGGCTTATATGGTTTTCAGAGATTGCGGTAAACAATCAATGTGTAATTCTTGCTTAGACTAGCTCCTAAGGAATTGGCACCAACTGTCCAGAAAAATGAACCTCCACCAATGAAAAAGTTCATTGTACCGGTATTCCACTATACGTGATATAATCTTTTAAGTTTTTTCAGTCTTTCAAAGCACACGAGATAGTTAATAATGTACGTGACAATAACTCCAATAATAAAATATGCAAGTAACAGTACTTAACTCATCTTTATTGATATGTGTGTTTAAAGAATTTTTCAGTAAATCCAAACCATATATTTTATAACTGGTCTGACTATTCACAGAATTTGTTGACACTGTGTTTCACTTTCCACTCTTGTTTGAGTGTTGACACCAACATGTGACTTTTACCCTCTCATCAGTAAATTGTGATATCTTCATTTCTTACCCTGTATAAGAGGAACACATGAAGAGTAGGTATGACAGGGTTCTTTTGAGAGAGGGTAAGAAAAAAAAATTTAAGAAAGTCATCTTAGGCTTCACTTGCTGACAAATATAAAGATGTCTTGTGAGTGCAGTAAGGTCGATCGCTATAGGTGGACTGAAGACCAACAGATTTCTAGTTGTACCGAGCGAGTGACTGTGCAGTTTGGGTCATGTAGCTGTCAGCTTGCATTCGGGAGATAGTGGGTTCAAACCCCCTGGAGATGGTTTTCATGGTTTCCCATTTTCACACCAGGCAAATGCTGGGGTTGCACCTTAATTAAGGCCACAGCCACTTCCTTCCCACTCCTTGCCCTTTCCTGTCCCATCATCGTCATAAGACCTATCTGTGTCAGTGTGACGAAAAAAAGTTGTACAAAAAAAAAGTAAGGTCGAAGTATTTTCTGGCAGGTCTCTTGCTCTTCATTCTCATAATGTGCTCATACCACTGAAGTCTATGCTTCTTTATTACAGACCTCAATGCTATTTAGTTCATTCGTAATCTTGTCCTTTTGAGTAGTTTGATTCATAGTTCTAATGAATCTCATTTCTGTTGCCTGAATTCTGCAGTAGTCATTGTTTAGTAGAGTTCATGCCTCTAAACCATATGTGAGAATGAAAAAAATTTCCTGTGAAGTGTTTATTTGAAACTCACTTCTGTTTCAGACAAGAAGCTGTTCACACCGGGTCCTCTGGGATGTAGTCTGAGTGTGAAGGAGGCAATGCTGAGGGATCTTGGCTCAAGAGATGCTGAATTCACTGACAAAGTCAAGCAAATTCGTCAGCAGTTGCTTATCATAGCAGGTGAAGAACAGAGAACATGATGAAGTTGAAGTAGAATGTTAAATTAAGTGTTAGAATTCTGGAACCACCACGTGTAGATTAAGTATGATAGTTTAGGTATCATAAACTGGTGGTAATATTTCCATTGGACAGTGAATTTGAAGAATACAAACATACATACAAGGGTCGAGTCATAAGTCATCACAACTAATTTTTTAGAAATGAAAATCATAACCTACGACTATTTTTTTTCTCGCGAACAGGAGAACACGGAAAATCTAAGATATCTATTTAGAAATATAGGGCATGTGCTTATGCATAGTGCCTGAAGACAAATTCTGACTTCAGGAGATTCTCGTAGGAGAGTGACAGAACACAGGTCATTGGTAAACATTGTTTTATTATGGTATAGACAGCAAATACACAAGACTATGCACAAACGACAGGTCTCCACTGGTTACAGACCTTCGAAATAATCACCCAAGGTTTCCACTGTCCATTGCCAAGGGTGGGGCAGACGCTGAATACCATTCGCTGCATGTGTATCGCTAACGTGTGACACCTCTCTCCGAAATGATGTTACGATGTCCTCTTTGTTAGCAAACCGTTGTCCATGTAATGGCTTCTTGACTTTGGGGATTAGATCATAGTCACACACCTAATGCTTCCCGCAGCTCTGCATTGGATTGGCGTGGATTTCTGCCGCGGAGTACTGCTATTTCAATATACGATCATTGCTCCTGCTTGTTGACGTCCATTTTGTGACGCTCACACTCACACACTGAACTTGGGGGCATGCTTAGACCCACAGATACACCATTTAGTGGCATCATGCGCAAGTACATACCGTACGTTTCCAAATGCATATCTTAGATTTTCCGTGTTGTCTCCTGTTCGCGAGAAAAAAATAATCACCATGACTTATGACTCGACCAATGAACATGCCTTTCAGCGTTCAGTCTTCAAGCCTCTGAATTTATTAAATGTCGCCACAATCATCTATTTGCAACTAGTGTTATGGCCTCATTTAGTTCTATATGTCTTATCTTTAAATCGTTAGAAACCAAGTCTAACCATCGTCATCTTGGTCTCCCTCTACTTCTCTTACCTTCCATAACAAAGTCCATTATTCTTCTAGGTAACCTATCCTCCTCCATTTGCCTCACATGACCCCACCACCGAAGCCGGTTTAGCATACAGCTTCATCCATTGAGTTCATTCCTAACTTAGCCTTTATCTCGTCATTACGGATACCCTCTTGCCATTGTTCCCACCTGTTTTTATCGGCAATCATTCTCGCTACTTTCATATCTATTACTTCTAACTTACGAATAAGATATCCTGAGTCCACCCAGCTTTTGCTCCCGTGAAGCAAAAGTTGGTCTGAAAATAGACCGATGTAAAGATAGCTTCATCCGGGAGCTGACTTCCTTCTTACAGAATACTGTTGATTGCAACTGCGAGCTCACTGCATTTGCTTTACTGCACCTTGATTCAATCTCACTATATTACCATCCTGCGAGAACACACATCCTAATACTTGAAATTATCTACCTGTTCCAGCTTTGTATCCCCAGTCTGACATTCAATGGATTTCTTACCTACTGACATCAGTTTAGCCTTCAAAAGGTTAATATTCGTATCCTACTCATTGCACCCATTTTCAAGTTCCAAGATATTAGACTGCGGCTTTCGGCACAGTCTGCCGTTAAGACCAAATTGTCAGCATAGGCCAGACTGCTTACTACATTTCCACCTAACTGAATCCGTCCCTGCCACTTTATACTTTTCAACAGATGATCCATGTAAACTACGAACAGCAAAGGTGAAAGATTACAGCCTTGTCTAACCCCTAACTACTGTGAACCAAGAACTTATTTTACCACCAATTCTCACTGTAGCCCAATTGTCAACATAAATGATTATTATTATTATTATTATTATTATTATTATTATTATTATTATTATTATTATTATTATTATTACCGTATTTTTGTGGTAGGTAGAGGTGAAAGAAGGTGCAGGGGTGAACGGGTCTCAACCTACGAAATTAAAGTTAATGTAAAATTTAACAAGGTTATATTCTCTTTTCAAAATCAAGATATAACAAGCATGGAAGGTACAGAGTAGCAAGGCAACAAAAGAGCAACACCAGTATTTACAGGCTTTGGGCTTCGAGCCCCGGACTCACAATTCTTGAGCAGTTAGCCCAAGCTTACATGTACATAAGGTTTAACAAAGGGGCAGAAAACCCCAATCACACCCAGGAGCACTTGCTCCAAATTACACAGTAAGACCTCCTAGAGGCACGCAGAAACAAATTCCAAAAGAGCGATCCGCTCTCAAAATTTTAAGCCTATCAAAAGGCCACACCAAACTCCACCTTCAAATTGTCCTCTAAGGACATAGACACAGGGGTAAAATACCCAACCTACTGAGGCCTATTAAGTGAGAAAAAGGTTAATTACATGACCTCTAAAATAACAATTTGAGAGGAGGCGATCTGCACTCCTAATACATTTTGTTTAAAACCTAATCCGGCTCTAGGCCGCTAATGCAAGGGCTAATCCCATACTACAGAGGTGACTTTAGAAAGGAACAATTTACATTACATTAAGGAAGGATCGGTTGTGAGAAATAAGTTCACCTCAAAACAATATGAGTGGGAGCTCGAGAGGGTTAAGCACTCTCTATCCCAATATGTAGCTTTAAAAGAGAATAGATGCTAAGAGTAGTTACATTTTAGGGAAAAGTTACATGGTGGAAACGCTTCGGACCCGCCCCGAGAGTTAAACTGCTGAGCTAGCAAGAAAAGAAGTTATTAAATGGCCATTACCTGGTTGTTGAACTGCTGCCCGAAGAAAGAGGCGCTTCCCGCCCCCTGCTATGTACTTTACACACTGAAAGATGGTACTGAAGTGGCACCGAGACCCGAAAATCAGCAGTTTATATACTCTCGTGGAAAGTTCGAGGCGTTTTTGGAATGAGAACACCCTCCCACAAGGATTTTATTGGTTCACCAAGAAAACCCCTACACAATACGAAGAAGAAACATATTATTGGTGGAAAATTAATTCGAGAAATTCAGGATTGGCTAAATTCAAAACAAGGGGAAAGAAAGGGGTATACAGCCAACTTAAACAATAACAGAAAGAAATTTAACAAGAAGCAAACTTTTGAAATAAAAATTTCTCCAAAAAACAGTTCTTTCACTTCGCACTAGGGTGCACCATTGTAGTTTTTCAGTAGTGTCCTCTAGAAGAGAAAGTTCACACTTCTTACTACAGGTAAAACAAAAATACATCAAAAATGACCCAGTTCAAAAACTCCAAAATTTCCAAGTAGTGACATCTTCTGAGAAACTTGAAAATTAATACCGTAGATAAAGTTCAGACTTCCTCCAGCAGAGGAGTTTCAATTGGCGCAAATTTTAAATAAGCGGCGTGGAGGTGTACCGCCCGGTACAATTATTATTATTATTATTATTATTATTATTATTATTATTATTATTATTATTATCATCATCAGAGTTTTAAAACAATTACTTAATTACTTTTGGAATAATAAATCAAAAAACAATTGGTTTAAAGAAGTCCAAAGTGATTTGGAGGAGTTGAATATTACCATGCAAACCATAGAAAACAGAGGCGAGAAAAGTATTTTGAAGAATAAATGCATCAGGCTTGCTCTGACCACTGTACAGAGGAAACAATTTGTTATAACGGATGCGGAGAGGGCAGCCAGGTCAACCAGACTCAAGTCTTTTTGGGAGAAGAAAAGGAAGACAAATTTGTTGTAGTCTTGATTTAAGTGCTCCAATGTGGGCGTAAACTCTGTAAATAAATAAATAAATTATCATCATCATCATCATTGGCCACACTGGACCACTTGAATCTTCCATGTACACTTTGTATTTGATGGTTGTACTGTTTGATTCTTCTTATCTTCTCAGCACTTCTTCATTCGTTCTGATCGCAGAGTTCTTAATTCATCTGAAATCTCTACAGACCTTCTGTACATCATTTCAGTTGAAAATTTGTGATTCTTAAGAAGGGTGGTAATTTTATTCTTGTTCTCTGCATCTGTAATTTATAGAGTCCAACTGTTTTGAGATCCTCTTGAATTTCTTTGATCTAATGCCCTCCTGTCTTTTGTTCCCAGATTTTTCATCAGTAGTTGTCGTAATCGTAAGATGTGAAAGAATGAGAGATTCTTTTCTTCTCCATCGTACCGGTAACTGGGTCAATCTCTCGATAGACAGTTTCATTGGGGAGGATTCTCCAGACTCCTTCAACCTGTTACTTTTTATTTATGCAAGTTCTGATAATTCTTCTTTCAGGTTTGAGGAGCTGATCAGTTCTTCTTTCATTTTAAATTTGGAACAAGGTGTTGCAAGCGTAAGTGGTTTCGGGCAAAGTTACTGTCTTGTAGTGTCGGATCTTAGTGTCTGTTGACAAGCATTTTTTTGTTATAAGTTGACCAGGTTAGAAATAGTGCTTTTTAATTTTGTTGGTTCCATTTATCCATGTTTCTTTCTCGCTTATGGTGACACTCCAGAGATAAAAATATATATTTACCTAATGAAATGAAATGGCGTACGGCTTTTAGTGCCAGGAGTCTTCGAGGACATGTTCGGCTTGCCAGGTGCAGGTCTTCTGAGTTGACGCCCGTAGGTTACCTGTGCGTCATGATGAGGATGAAATGATGATGAAGACATCACATACACCCAGCCCCCGTGGCAGCGAAATTAACCAATGATGGTTAATATTTCTGACCTTGCCGGGAATCGAACCCGGGACCCCAGTGGCCAAAGCCCAGCATGCTAACCATTTAGCCATGGAGCCGGACATTTACCTAATGCATGAATTTTCATGAAACTTTGTGGGAATGTCACTACATAAAAGTAGAGATATCACGAACATTTCTTTCATATACAATTAATAGTTTTTCTGAAATAAATTTTTCTTTTGAAATTTTTAATTCCATGTTTTTCATGAAATTTAATTAACATATTAATCTAAATTCATAACTAGGTAGATAATACTTCTTTTTAAAGCACCACGTATCGATTTTTCTGTACATAATTTATATAAGAAGATATATCGTGCTAAAGTTTGTGTAAAATTTACGTTCTAAAAGTTTTGACTTAAAAATGCCTACAACTTGAAAAAATTCTGCAATCAAAAATTCCATACATAGGTTTCTTAATCTAGCTGTGATACATATACCATACAAATTTTGTTACATTTGGCAGAATATTATGAGGGAAAAATGGAATTGAAATATAAAATTACAATTAGCAAACAAAGCATTATTTCAGTGATAAACAGTTTGAATTCAGCGGAATAACTTTGTGACAAGAAAAAAGAAACTCAATCCTTTCAATTTCAGCCATAAAAAAAATTGCACCAAAATGACCAAAATATTGATTTTATCTGCGGAGTGTCGCCTTAAGTTTAAATTGTGCGATTGTGTTAACTTTTTGATCATGTATGAGGACTTCGTTTATGTTAAAGTGTTTCATTGGCATGATCTTAGTTTCCTCAAAGGATATTTGTAATCCTATTTTCAATTCAATTTTCTGCAGACTGGTGATCTGAGTACGGACTTCTTCCATGTCACAGGCTAAGAGAGCTAAATCATCTGCAAACACTAGGCAGTTTGTCCTTATTGAGGGTTTTGTTCCAGTTTTCATTTTAGGTGGGTTTTCTTTTTGCCAAATATTCATGATGTAATTTAGAGCCACATTGAAAAGCAGTGGGGATAATCCGTCACCTTGTCTGAAGGCCAGTATTTATTGTAAAAGCATTTGACATTTCTCCCCTGAACTTTACTTTTGAAATTGTGTTAGTTAAAGTTAGTTCAGTATTTAAAAAAAATTTTTGGTTGAAGGCCATATGATCTGAGGATTTTTAAAAGAGTGGGTCTGTGTATAGTATGATAAGCCTTTTTGAAATCTATGAATGAAATAAACAGCTGTTTATGTATTTCTAATATTCCATAATTAGTTTCAGGCTGAGAATTTGGTCTGGGCAACTTCTGTATGTTATAATACCAATATAGTTGGTCCGTTAATGGACATTATAAAAAATTTCCAGCTAACTCATTCCTGGTTGCCAGTGTTTCACTTAGCACACTCATTCGTGACAAATATCTCAGGTTCCCTATGAGAGTCAACATCTATCTATATCAACTTCTGTATGGGCGAAATCCTCCTTGGTATACTCCAGATTTTAACAAAAAAACAATCACAAGATTATTTTAAAACCTTTGGCAAATACCTTAAAAAATATCAGCCTTCAATATTAATGCTGAGAGATAAATCAGGAAGGTTACCCCATAGTAATCAAGAAAATGCAGAAATCCTCGCTGAGACATTCAACAAACTTTTAAATTGCGATGACCCACTGGAAATGTTGGAAATAAATACTGACACACCCATTTTAACCACCCCAGATCTGATAGATCCTCCAACTATCAATAAGGTAGAATTCTCAATTAAGGAACTAAAAAATTATAAGGCATGTGGTGAAAACCTAGTCTTTGCAGAAATCTTGGAAAAACGCAGGGAAAACAGCAATCATAAATCTACATCAGCTTCTAGTCAAAATGTGGATAAGAGAAAATCCCAGAACATTGGAACTGAAAGACCTGGAAGATACAGTTAATGAGGAAAATGTTATTATTATTGGAGATCTAAATGCGCAAGTTGGGGTAGACAGACTTGGGTATGAGAACATCATTGGTCCACATGGATTTGGACAAAGGAACCCAGAAGGAGAACAACTATTAGATCTGTGCAGAAGAAATGATCTTATAATCAAAAATACATTCTTCAAAAAAAGAGACAGTCACAGAATAACAAGGTACAGTTGGGATGGCCAGTATAGAACATTGATTGACTACGTAATCACAAATAAAGATGGTGGCAGGTACATCACAGATGTAAAGGTCATCCCTAGTGAAAGCATGGACAGTGACCACAGATTGTTGGTAGTAGACTTCAAACATAAGACAAATGAAACGCAGAAACTTATTACGAAAAAACCAAGGATTAAAACTTGGAAGTTGCAAGAAGTCCAAATAAAGGAAGAATACAAACTAAGGATTCAACAGAGTTTGCCGAAGTGTGAAGTAACCAGCGTTAATGAAGAATGGAAGGCCTTCAAAGACACCTTTGTGGGAGAAGCCAAAAACCTATGTGGAGTTACAAGTTCTATCAAAAGAAAAAAGGAGACACCATGGTGGAATGATAGAGTGAAAACAGCGGTGAAAGAAAGAAACCAAATAAAGAAGGCACTGGACAAGGAAAAACAAAAGCAGGGACAAGAACGAAATGAACAAGAAATACAAAGACTTCAAGGAGTATACAGGAACAAGAAACTTGCTGTAAAGAACATTGTAAGGGAAGAAAAAGAGAAGAAATGGAATGAGTTTGCAGACAAACTGGAAGAGGACAGTAGAGGAAATATGAAATTGCTATACAGAGTAGTGAAATACAAGCGAAGGGATCAAGAGACCATAAAAACAACAGAACGTGATGATGGAACTCTGATACAAGAAGAGGGGGAAATTAAACAAGAACTCAAGATCTATTTCGAAAAGCTGCTGAATGGAGATACAGAAAACATAACGGATAGAGGAGAGCCAAGTCGAGGAACCACAACTGAACCACCAATTACATGGCTTGAGGTTGAAAATGCGCTCAAGAGCATGAAGAAAGGAAAGGCAGTGGGCATAGATGAACTAAGTGCAGATATGCTGAAAGCAGCGGGAGTTACAGGAATCCAATGGCTCTATAGACTGCTCAACAAGATATGGGAGGAAAATACTATTCCTGAGGACTGGAAGATGGGCATCATTGTACCTCTGTTCAAGAAAGGAAGCCGACGAAAATGTACTAATTACCATGGTATCACACTACTGTCTCATGTCCTGAAAATATTGGAAAAAATAATAGAGACCAGAATCAGAGATATTGTTGAACCAATTTTGGAAGAAGAGCAGTATGGTTTCAGACCAGGAAGGTCAACCACAGACTTCTTGCAACTTCCAAGTTTTAACCCTTGGTTTTTTCGTAATAAGTTTCTGCGTTTCATTTGCCTTATGTTTGAAGTCTACTACCAACAGTCTGTGGTCACTGTCCATGCTTTCACTAGGGATGACCTTTACATCTGTGATGTACCTGCCACCATCTTTATTTGTGATTACGTAGTCAATCAGTGTTCTATACTGGCCATCCCAACTGTACCTTGTTATTCTGTGAATGTCTCTTTTTGCAATTAGGATGCTAATGGAAAAATACTGGGAGAAGAACAAGCCTTTATTTCTAATATTTTTGGACATTGAGAAAGCATACGATAGTGTACCAAGGGAAAGAATTTGGCAATGCATGAAAGAACTTCAAGTGCGAGACAGCCTCATAGACAAAGTGAAAATGTTGTATAGTGGGAATAGAAGCTGTGTTCAAGTGGGATGTGGTTTGTCGGACTGGTTTGAAACAAAGAGAGGAGTGCAGCAGGGCAGCTCATTGTCACCACTTCTATTTATTATTGTAATGGATGTAGTAATGAAATCTATTAAAAGGAAAGATATCAAAGCCTTCACATTTGCAGATGATGTTGTGATCAGGAGTGACTCAGAAGAGGAATTGGGAGAGAGAATACAAAGCTGGAATGAGGAGTTTAAGAAATATGGTTTAAACATCAGCAAGACCAAGACGGTGGTGATGAAAGTGTATGGGGAAGGAGCAGAACCAATAGTCATGCTAAATGAAGCTCAACTGGACAGCGTTCCAGTTTTCAAATACTTGGGTAGCATTATATCAAATGACAACCTAGCAAAACATGAGGTGAACAATCGAATCAATAAGGCAACACAATTTTACCACCAGGTAAGACACCTGCTGTGGGATGAGCAAATACCCATGAAAACAAAAATGACATTGTACAAGTCCTATTATACACCAATTCTTACATACAGTCTCGAAACCACAACACTGACCAATAGAGACAATTCCAAACTTCAGGCAGCTGAAATGAAATGCCTACGCACTATGATCCAGAAAACCAGGAAAGACAAGATTAGGAATGAGAAAATTAGAGAAGAAGTAGGAATAGATGATTCTCTCCTCAATAAGATTCAGATATCAAGACTGAAGTGGTTTGGTCACATGAAGAGGATGCCAGTAAACAGAACTGCAAGGAAGGAATTTGACAGAAAGGTAGAAGGAAGACGACCCGTGGGAAGGCCACGAAGGAAATGGATAGATTTAGTTAAGAGCGATGTACTGCTGAGAGGTCATGATTGGGACAAGTTGGTGGAGGAAGAATGGTACAAGGACAGGATGAGATGGAGGAGGCTCATATACCACACCCGGGGAACTGGAGATGGTTTAGGATGATGATGATGATGACATTGGACCTGAGGCATAATCCATCCATTATTCAAAAAAAAAAAAAAAAAAAAGGAGATAATACTAATGCAGACACTGGGGCAAAACGCTAGCAAGCAGGAATGAGTTAGATGGAAAATTTATGATGTCCAATAACGGACCAACTATATTGGTATTATAAATTTACAATTTACTCATTCGGGGACAAATATTTCAGGTTCCCTATGGGAAGCATCTGCTGTGCAGCTTCCAATGATCTAAGCATCTTGACACAGTTTCATAAATAGCACTCCTTGAAATTTCAGGTAACTCATAATTTAATGACGAAATCGTAAAGGGTTTTCTCAAACCTTTGCATCAGTTTCCGTAGTGAGAGATGGTCGTCCACTAAGCTTCTCGTCATGCACGTTAGTATGACCTTCTTTCAATGCTCTGATTCATTTTCTTACCATTCCTTTGCTCGTTTCTGTGTTCTTCATACACTTCACTAATCTGCTGATGAATTTCAACCACATTCACACCTTTTCCATTTAGAAAACAAATCACAGTAGGTAATTCACACCTGCTGGGAGTGTTAATTGTCAGAGGCATTTTCAACATGCACAAACAAACTTAAGTACGAGGAAACACTTCTGCAATGGCATTTATGGCTAGCCTACAGATGTAAGTACTGAGCGCAGATGCTCGTTGTTCAAACAACCAAAGCTCTGCAGTGGCCATATTTAAAAACTGTGCTTACTTAAAAAAAATGCTTTGTATTAGATTTAGGAGGTCAAATGGACTGTATTGCTGTCCAAGGCTTTTGATAGGGTAGATCATGGAAGACTACTGACAAAAGTGAGGGCTAGCGGACTAAACAAAAGAGTGTTTGAATTGGGGGCTACATTTCTAGAAAATATAACTCAGGGAATTAGAGTACATAGCTGAAGCATTACCTGATTCTGTAATGATTAAGAAGAGGGTCCCACAAGGCAGTGTTATTGGACCTTTGTTTTCTTATACATATCAGTGATACGAGTAAAGAACTGGGATCAGCAGTTGATGTTATACTGTTTAGATTAGTAAATACGTTAGAGAATGGGCAGCAGACAATGGCATGATGATAAACCGGGTGCAAAGTCACACCAAGAGGAAAGTCCCCTCAGTTTTAATTACTGTGTTGATGTGGTGAAAGTAACTCACGGCAATCACTGTAAGTACCTAGGTATTAATATAAGGTAAGAGCTTCGTAGGGGTTGTAAATAAAGGTTACAGATCACTTCATATGATTATGAGGGTATTTAGGAGTTATAATAAGAATGTAAAGGAGAGGCCATACAAGTCTATCATAAGACTCCAGTTAGAATATGGTTCCAGTGTATGGGACACTTACCAGGCTTGTTTGATTCAAGAACTGGAAAAGGTCCAAAAAAAAAGCAGCACAATTTGTTCTGTTAAGAAAATGTTGCTAACTTTGGGCTGGGAAAACTTGAGAGTAAGGAAACAAGCTGCTCAACTAAGCTGTATGAAGGAAATTCAATATATAATGCACCTTCTTTTCTAAATGCAGGTTGGTTTTATTTAGAATTCAAATACACCATGTTATTTCCCAATCCTTTTGCTGCAATATCCTATTTTATCATAATGTGAGGGCCTGTATGCCTGCATGGTACCGCTCGACTGGTCGCTGTTGGAGCCAACGTCGTGCTGCATCGATAACTTCCCGATCATCCAGGTCGTGCTCCCCGCGGAGCCATGGGCCAAACGGATGGAAGTCGAAAAGCGGGAGATCCAGGCTGTAGAGTGGATGAGGAAGAACAGTCCACTGACGTTTTATGAGCTCCAGTCGGGTGTGCAGACTTGTGTGAGGTCTTGCGTTGTCGTAGAGAAGGAGAAGTTTGTTTACATTTTTGTGGCTAAGAACATGCTGAAGTCGTTTCTTCATTTTCATTATAGAGTAGTGCAATACACTTCAGAGTTGATTGTTTCACCACGAGGGAGGACATCGAACAGAATAAACCCTTCAGAGTCGTGATGAAACACGCTTTGCCCAACGACTCACCGTGCTTTTGTCCGTAGACATTCTGTAACCGCCTATGAATATCCGTTATGCCCTGGTTTTCCGCCAATAGAAACTCGATAACTGCTCCCTTTTTGGTACACACCTCCGTTACAGATGCCATTTTGAAGGCCAGTTATAGCGCTGCCACCTATGGGATATTAATTAAACTCTACGAGGCACGTAGGAATATTCAAAGATGTCCCAAACAAAATTCCAATTTAAAAAAAAATAGAAATTGGTTGAGAAAAGAAATGTGTTGCACTATATATGTTCTGAGCTGTCAGTGGAGAGATGGCATGCAATGACTTCAGTAGATAAATAAGTTTGAGTGGACTTTTTAAAAGTAAGAAGATGGAGATTAAGGTGGAATTCAAGTGGACATATTGAGGCAAATATTTATTTATAGAAAGAGGAGTTATGGGTTGGAATAAATTGCCAAGAGAGATGTTCAGTAAATTTCAACTTCTTTGAAATCATTTAATAAAAGGCTAGTCAAACACATGATAGGAAATCTGCCACCTGGGTCTCAGCCCTAAATGCAGGTGATTGATTGATTGATTGATTGATTGATTGATTGATTGATTGATTGATTGATTGATTGATTTTCATGTTTGTCCCTATCTCATCTGATTGGTTGGTTGGTTGGTTGGTCGGTCGGTTTTCATGTTTGTCCCCGTCTCCTCTGTCTTTGCATTTATCCTGTTATGTATTCCTTTTCATGTTCTGTCTTTCTATCTGTGACTTGATTTGCACTAGTTTTTCTTTTTTATTACGGTTACTGATGTTGTTCTTGTTATGTCTAGGAGTGTCTCCTGACCAGTTCACCTCGGTTTTGCTGCAAGGTAGCGGGACCTACTGTGTGGAGTCTGTTTTACAGACCACCACCCCACGGATAGATGGAAGAGTAAGACTGGTGCAAGTAGAGCATGGCACATGATGGGGGAATCACGTGGGTAAATGCCGACGAAGTACGTCTCGTCCTAACAAAACGGAGGGTTATGCATGAATTGTTCTGCAGATTACATCATCAGGATGTTTGACAATATGCTCCAATGTGGGCTGTCACAACTTATAGTTGCTGGTGCAAAAAGTTGATCATGACCGAGTCACTGTGTTCTTAGATATCACAGTATACGTAGCACCTATCTGGGAAAGAGGAAACCTAAGGGAGAATTCAGGTAACTGTCTGGATATTCATTATATTTACAACAAGTACAGTAAATATAATTTTGTACAGTCCGGGCCTACAAAAATATGAGTTTATTACAAAGAACAACATACTCATCATCCAAGAAGGAGGTGAAAGCAACATGAGACACAAGTTTGTAAACTAAGTATTGGGAAGGAACAGACAAGTGTCAAATCAAGTCATATATACAGTAGAGAGACAGGAACATGTAATAGGACAAACATAATGGCAGGTCAGTGTCGTAAGACGGAGCAACAGAAAGAGCAGACAAGGACATGTCCACATCTTCAAATAGATAGTCTGTCAAAGAGTGTTGATGTCCGCCCTCCTGACGAGCTCGTTGGGGCTGAGAAGAGAGCCCGTCTCTTAGAAGATATGGAGACTGTCCTTATCTCCTCTTGTCATTGTGTTTGTATTCATATTGCTTTCTCTACATACAGGGTGAACAACAAGTATGGAAAATTGCTTATAACGTTTTCATTTACAAATTAAATAAAAATGTTAACTGTAGAATTTGGTCCTGAAATGCCATCTGAAGTTCAAGAAATTGAAGAAAGGAAGGAATGCTAGGAGATGGCATCTAAACAATTTGAAAGAAAAGAGTGTGAGCTATAGTTTCAAGGACCATGTTGCACTAATTGAAAAGGCTGAAGGAAACACAACAGAGGAAGAATGGACAGTCGTGAAGATTAAGGTCTCTAGGGCTACTGGAGAAAGGTTAGGAAGAAAGGAAAGATCAACTAAGGATCATTGTGTAACTCAAGAGATACTAGACATGATTGATGAACAACAAAATTACAAGAATGCAAGAAATAAAGAGGGCAGAAAGGAATACTGGTGATTAAAGAATAAAGTAAATAGAAAGTGCAGGACAGCTCAAGAAGAATCGCTGAAGAAGTGCAAGGATGTTGAAGGTTGTATGGTCCTAGGAAAGGTAGGTGCTGCATACAGGAAAATCAAGGGATCCTTTTGGAAAAATAAAAACTAGGTGTATAAATATTAAGAGCTCAGATTTTAAAAAAATTAAAAAATTAAAAAAAACACTTCTAGGGAAAGAAAGATGGCAGGAACATATCCAACAGTTGTATCAAAATAAAGACATACACGATATGGTTTTGGAACAAGAAGAGGCTGTTGATGCTGATGAAATGGGAGACCCAGTTTAGAGGTCATAATTTGACAGAGCTTTGAGAGACCTAAATAGGAACAAGGCACCCGAAATTGATGACATTCCTACTGAATTACTGACTGCCTTAGGAGAAACCAGCATAGCAAGGTTATTCCATTTAGTGTGTAAGATGTATGAGACAGGAGAAGTGTCATCCGATTTTCTGCAGAATGTTATACCTATTTCTGAGAAAGCCA
The DNA here is from genome assembly GCF_040414725.1 of Anabrus simplex. Classification (NCBI taxonomy): domain Eukaryota; kingdom Metazoa; phylum Arthropoda; class Insecta; order Orthoptera; family Tettigoniidae; genus Anabrus; species Anabrus simplex. The sequence goes on along the minus strand of NC_090275.1, from coordinate 9,725,846 downwards.
GTGCTGACAAGTGTGAAAACCACTGCACCATTAGTTTAATATCTCATGCCTGCAAACTTTTAACGTGTATTATTTACAGAAGAATTGAAAGACAAGTTGAAACTGAGTTGGGAGAAGAGCAGTTTGGCTTCAAAAGAAATGTAGGAACACGTGAAGCAATCCTGACTTTACGTCTGACCTTAGGGGGTCAAATTAAGAAGGACAAGCCCACATACATGGCGTTCATACATCTTGAAAGGCATTTGTTAATGTTGATTGGACGACGCTATTTGAGATTCTGAGGGTGATCGGGATCGGATACCGAGAACAAAGAATTATCTACAATCTATACAAAAATCAATCTGCAGTGATAAGAATTGAGGGTTTTGACAAAGAACAGCAATCCAGAAAGGAGTGAGGCAAGGTTGCAGTTTGTCCCTCCCCTCCTTTTCAGTATTTATATAGAACAGGCAGTAAAGAAAATCAAAGAGGAATTTGGGAAAGCAATCACAATCCAAGGAGAGGAAATCAGAACCCTAAGATTTGCTGATGATATTTTATGTGAGACTGCAGAAAATCTGGAGAAATCGCTGAATGGTATGGACAGTGTCTTGGGTAAGGAGTAAAAGATGAAAATAAAAAAGTCTAAAACAAAAGTAATGGAGTGCAATCGTATGAAGTCAGGTGATGCAGGAAATATTAGATTAGGAAATGAAGTCTTAAAGGAAGTAGATGAATATTGTTACTTGGGTAGTAAAATAACTAACATTGGCAGAAGTAAGGAGGACATAAAATGCAGACTAGCGCAAGCAAAGAAGGCCTTTCTTAAGAAAAGAATTTTGCTCACTTCAAACATTTATATTGGAATTAGAAAGATGTTTTTGAAGACTTTCGTGTGGAGCGTGGCATTGTATGGAAGTGCAACATGGACAATAACTAGCTCAGAAAGAAAGAGAATAGAAGCTTTTGAAATGTGGTGTGACATAAGAATGCTGAAAGTGAGATGGATAGATCGAATCAGAAGTGAAGGGATACTGAATCGATTTGGTGAGAGATCGACTTGACTAAATTTGTCAAATACATATCAGATGTAAGGCTTTTCAGGCGTTTTGGACTAAATTTGATGAGAAGATAAGACATAATGATAGGACACATCTTAAGACACCCAGGACTTGTGCAGTTGGTTTTTGAAGAAAGTGTAGGTGTTAAGAACGGTAGGGGTAGACCAAGGTATGAATATGAGCAGATGTAGGATGTAGCAGTTACGAGAAATGAAAAGGTTAGCACAGGATAGGTTGGCATGGAGAGCTACATCAAACCAGTGTATGGATTTATGACTCAAATAACAACTACTATAGAATTTTATTAGGGATATATCTCTTGATATTTTGCATGCAATTTGGGAAAAATAGCATGTGACAGGAAAGCTGTTTCTTAACCCTAGAACTTGCAATGTTAAATCTTTTACTTGTCTAAATAAATTACAAAATATATGGAAGATATGAAAAAAATCTACAAAGTTTTATATATCAACTATATAAAACTAATACACTGAGGATTGTTGTGTTGACATGAAAATGCATAAATGTTTTGACAAAAAATGTCCAGTCTGTTCAAAAAGTGTAATTCCTAAATTCAAAATAATAATAATAATAATAATAATAATAATAATAAATTTTTAAATCATATGTATACAAACCTGGAACATGTTTCAAACAGACTGAGATATACAGATTGTCGTAATGTGTGTGTAATGCAGTAGCAAAAGTTTCATCACTTTGAGAGATATTTTCTTGAAATTATTAGGGAAAATCTATTAGCATGCAATCATTTCAACGATTGACTTTAGACCACCTTGTTATGATGGGTTGCGTTGTGAGAGGTTTGTCTGAGTTGGCCGTGCGGTTAGGGCCGCACGGCTGTGAGGTTGCATCCGGAAGATAGTGGGTTTGAACCCCACTGTCGGCAACCCTGAAGATGGTTTTCTGTGGTTTCCCATGTTTACACCAGGCAGTTGCTAGGGCTGTACCTTAATTAAGGCCATGGTCTCTTCCTTCCTACTCCTAGCCCTTTCCTGTCCTGTCTTCACCATAACACCTATCTGTGCCGGTGTGACGTAAACCAAAATGTAAAAAATAAAATTTAAAAATGCAAAGTGACAAATCAAATCATACATGGATAGAAACATGAGTAGAATACAATGACAAGACAGTGTGGAAAAAGGGAGGAATGGAACGGGCAGAGAGAAGTGGAAAAACATTATCATGTATGTGTTTGTAGGAATGTCTTTTTTTACTGCACTGGGCAGAACTTCAGGAGCATTAATAACTTTATCACATAAGGTAGGGACCGCTGATCTTACCTTGTAATACTTGTAGAGGAGAGATGCGTTCCTGATAAATGTTAAGAACCCACTAGTGTGCCCCTAGAAGAATATTTCTTTTTACAAACTGATCTTGTTAACCATGCATCATTGTCAATACCTTTTGTGGTCAGTACCACTGCCATTGGCTGAAATATCATACAGTATAATGTCACTCCTAGAAATCAACACAGATAGATTTTGTTCCTGTGTACCATACAATACATTATCCTAAAGAATGCGGGCTAGTGGTTGGACACAAAGTCAAGAGACACTCTGCTAACCACTGATAACGTGTTGGATCAATGGCTTTCCATAATTAGCCAGCATGTGTGTGTGGACCAAAAGGAAAGCTGCATGACATGGTTGCAGGGTTGTGCAGTTGGTGGATGTCGTGTGGGCTCCGTAGAGGCTTGGTGCACGTCTTTCTGCCCGTGGGCAGCCTGGGTGCCTGGGATCGATGAAAATGATTATGAGGTAGGAAGAGGGGGAAACCTGGTGTCAGTACACAGCCTACTGCTGTCAAACACGGAGGGATCAGCTCAAAGCTTAATGTCTCCATCTGACAGACAAATTGCCCCATCAGCAGCGTCATGCCCTAATGACTTATGAACAGTGTGGAAAAGTTCGAGATTGATCCCAAGCTTCTGAATGTCATCTACTAATTAGAAATTGTATACACCACTTGTTCTACCGTGCCGGACAACATTCTGTTGGGGACATTTCTTTTTCAATGAACTAGCTAATGATGATGGGCGGCACGTGAGTCTGCAGGTCCTGCTACTGTTTGCACTTGTCATTTGTTTGAACAGTGATGTTTAACTTCTGGTTTTTTACTTACAGTTTGAAGATGTATGCATGATATGGGACATGTGACTTCATGGAGCATGTAACATGGGTAAATATGGATTCGTTTACAGTTTCTGTGTACTTTGCAGTTTCCTTTGATTAATGTTAAGAGACACTGATAATAATCAACACTATTACCATATAATCCCTGCTCCCTAATTTTAGGAAGGAAAATGTTGAAAAAAAAGTCTTTTTTTTATTTGTAGAGATCTGTTAAATATTTATATTGAAAACTAGAAATACTACAGTACCTTATAATAAATTATCAAATTATGAAACTAGTTTGTTATTAATGACCTCTTCAAAATATTGTTCCCATATTTTTCAAAAATCACAATATCCCTGAAAGTAAAGCAAAGAGGAGTAATGTTTTCACTCATCTTGGCAGCAGAACAGAAACCACCATGAGAACAACAGTTCTAGAAAAACTAACATTTTTGAAACTACAGTATAGACATTTTTGGTGGTAATTTGTTGTTGCCTGTAACCCCTTAGATTCACGTTTCTTGTTTATGTACTTACGTAGGCAAGTCAGTAAGTACTTGCAATTTTGCTCTAATTGTCTTTAGGTTGGTTCTATGGCGTTGTGTACTCACCAGCCGCTAGATAGGGTAGGTTTCACCATTATCAGATCAGTACAGCCTGCACTGTTGCCGTGCCACACTCTGTTTGCTCCAAGGAAGAACAGCGTTCCGTAATCCGTTTCTTGTGGTCTGAGGGTGTACCAGGAGCGGGAGTTCATAGAAAACTTTCAGCACAATACGGGGAGAATGTTTTGCCACAGCAACGTGTTTACCAGTGGATTGAACAGTTTGCATTAGCGTGAAGGATGAGGGAAGATCTGGGTGTCCGTTTGCAGCCGTAACTGATGTCAATATTGAACAAGTGCATGATATGATCCTGAATAACAGACGAGTGACTGTTGATGACGTGGCAAACCATATGCACATTAGCAATGGTTCTGCAAATAAAATCATGCATAACAGGCTTAACTTTCACAAAGTCTGTTTGAGATGGGTTCCAAAACAACTCAATGAAGAGCAGAAGCACAATCGTGTGAGAATCTGTCTGCACCTACTGGACCGTCCAGCTAAAGGGTGAAACGTTTCTGAAATGGATCATAACTGGAGATGAAACATGGGTTCGCCGTTTCAAACCAGAGAGAAAACGTCAGAGCATGGAATGGAAGCATCTGCTGTGGAGAAACATTGTCCCCGCATTGTGCTGAAAGTCTTCTGTGAATTTCCACTTCTGGTACAGCCTCAGACCACAAAAAACGGATTAAGGAACACTGTTCTTCCTTGGTGCAAACAGAGAGTGACACGGCCATCTTTACAGCACAACAGCGCAAGCTGTACCAATCTGATAACGCTAAAAACTACCACAGATGTAAACAACGGTGCCATCTAGTGGCTGGCGAGCACACAACACCATAGAGCAAAGCTAACAACAATTGGAGCAAAATTGCAGTTACTTATTGACTTGCCCTCGTATTATATCACCATATTCTAAATAAATAATCCCTTTCTTTTTTAAATTAAATGTGACCATTTTGGATCATCCCCATGAATAGATACCTCTGAAGAATTGTGCAAAATTTTAAGTAAATTATCTAGTTATGTTATTAATTCATTGACCAAGAAAGTAAATATGACATGACTCAATAACAATCATTATTGCAATGTGGAGGACAGCGTTGTAATCATTATTCTGTCACAAGCATGAATCTCTTCACTGAAATTAAAATATTTATTTTATAAAAGTAACCTCAAAGCATGGTTATGTTTAGAACTACTGGGAATTTTCGCATGATTAAGGAAGGAAGATGTGGTCTATCAAAATAAACATAAAAATCAAAAGGTGAAGATTTTGTTAGCATAAAGCCCCGTAAGCAAAGTTTTAATGTCTTCTGATTTTAACTATAGCTTCCATGAAAGTTACTCTAAGTGTATCTGTGTTCACATACTGTATGTCTTCCTGTACTTGACATATACATAATAATAAATACCTGTTCATTCTCCTGCTGTGCAGGTCCTAATACTGTCCAATGGTTCCTACGGCAATAGAATGAAGAAAATCTGTGAAGTCAGTCAGATTCCACATGATGTCCTTCCTTTCCCCGAGGATTCTGTGATTGATCTTGAAGAAGTGAGTGTTGCTATGTTTGCCTGGGATTTTGACATTCTCAGGTCAGCTCAGAAGACAAGAATTGTCTGTGGGTATTAAATGTTCAGGAGTTTACTGTAAGTTGGCATGCAAGTAGTTAACTTTGAGGTACAGCTCATGACTTCTCATTGTGGAGGAGTATATTCGTACAATGAAAATGTAATTGGGAGTGATATTCATGTGTGAGTTTGTTCCACTGTAACTCAGAAACAGCTGAAGATATTCCAGCAAAATTTGGTTTACATTTAGGTACATTCTTAACTTAAACACCCCCGGGCTTGATTCCTGGCCAGATCAGGGATTTTTACCTGAATCTGAGGTCTGATTTGAGGCCTACTTGGCCTGCATGATTACAATTGAGGGGCTATCTGACGGTGAGATGGCAACCCCGGTCTAGAAAGCCGAGAAAAATGGCCAAGATGATTCGCCGTGCTGACAACATGACACCTAATAATCTGCAGGCCTTCGGTATGAGCAGTGGTCACTCGGTAGGCCATGGTCCTTCGGGACTTTTGCACTGTGGTTTTTTCTTAAAAAATTAAGTACTATAATTATAATTCAAATGAAACACATCCGCACATGAAATATCAGAAATGTAGAACAAATAGGTCCGAGGCTTGTTTAAAATGTTCTTGCAGCGTCACAAAATATTCTAAGACCCATTACTGCATGCACTTAACCTTTATTCACAGTTTAAACCTTTCAAATGCCTTGGGTAAAAACTATTTCCAAAATGTATCCAACAAGCTGCATTTACAGTATTCAAATAATGCAGTAGGATAAATCACTGGCAAACATAACCTCACGCAATGAAAGGAAAAAACACACGGTTTAAAGACGAGGAGAAATTATGCTGGCTCCCCTGTGCGAATGCTTTATTTTTTTGATTAGTGTACTGTTTGCATTTTTTAGATGCCTTGTACTTGCACGGAAAGTGCCCAACACCCTTAACACATCGTGGCTTATCGAACGTTCCTATGATGAGGGGAGGAAGTGCATTGCAGCACTGTACAGTGATTTCGCAGCTGGTACTCGTCTCCTTTAAAGCCACAAGTCCTTTTGGGCTCGGCATTAAAAAGAACAATGCAGCTTCATTGGCATTGATAGTATTATTCGGTGAGTGTGAGCCATTGTTCGCTGATTCTGCTTCTCCGCACGCTGCCTGCTACGTTATATCGTGACGTTCCTTAAAGCACTGAATAAAAAGAAAGAATTATGAATTTACTCAAACTTAGCAAATATAAAGCGCACTGTCTACACACCGAAGTGAGTGAAAGTACGGAAAGCTACCCGAGCACATTCCAGAAGACGTGTTCTATCATGACGCGGATAAATTATGAATTTAAATTACTCTGTAAAATACCATTTTTTTAAAATGTAAAGGCAGTTTTGAATCAAAGACTGAATTTCGGTGATGGGATTGGCATTGTTATTCAGATGACGAATTATCTGTATTTCAAATTAAACAATCTAATTAACATGCAAAACTGTACCTTATGTTTACGGGAATGAGATCTTCTTCGAATTAGGCGAGATTTTGAATTATCGAGGTATTGCTGTATATGTCCCGTTTGTTGATACGAGGTCGAGGATGATGTGAGATGAATTTACGGCCTGTTTTTTTTGGCCGGATTTCCTTCCCAACTCCAACATCAGTTAAGGAGCTGATGAATGGAGTTGAAAATGGGAAACCACAGAAAACCATTTTCAGGGGTTCAAACCCACTCACCTCCTACATGCATAGATTGGCTCCATAGCTATAGCACATTAACATAGGTGACTACTCCACTCGGTTGGTAACCCTTTATTAGTCGTGCATGGAGATTTCGTCTGGATCAATTTTATTTTGTACGGGACAGTATTTATCTCTTCACCGGTGGACCTTCCTCTTCATTCATTTGGAGTTGTCCTGTCTGGTATTCGTCTAGACTATACTTCCCTTGTGCAAGTGAGGTGTTATTCCTGTGATGACCATCAACGCCTGAACGTTTTTCCCGCGCGTGACTAACAAGCTCTATCAGAGTTTAGCTCCGCATCAGATCATCTTTCATTTTTTAATTCTAAATATATCGGATTTACCTGTACAAATCGTGTGTAGGCACCAATTAGATGTAATACAAATGGTTTAAATTAATTCTCTATGAAACAAATCTATTCTTCTTTTTTTTTTTTACCCGGATAAAAACTCAATGTGCGACCCAAATGGGCCATTTCTCCATATCGAATATTAATGTAATGCTACATTAAGCTGAATGCAATTATGAATACTAGACATTTTTATTCTCATTACATGGTAACTGTAACATGTTGTACTTTCTGCAGATAAATTGATACTCGAGAGGAGTGAAGCTAAGAATTTTTTTTTTCCCTTCGCCTTTCTGAATTGAGCCTCTATGGACTGCGTGTTAACAACCAATCTCATTTTCAGTGTCTATGTCTTGTTTGTCTGTGTCTCTTGAACCCATCGATCACCGCTTTCTTCTCCTCCTCTGGTAAAGGGCCTCTCCGTCTTCTGGGTTCTGTCTCCACCATAAAACCCTCAGAGCTTTTCACCATCCTTCTGAAACTAACCCTGTTATTGACTTCATCCTCCGTAATGCCCACCTCTCTCAGATCTTTCTCACACTCTTTGATTTTTGGTTTTAGAAAATTCCAGGTTTTCTTTATGATCCAGTCATTAATCATGTGCGCATAAAACAGCAGTCTTCTGTTTCTAATTGTTGTTGTTATTGGTTCCATCTGCTGTACAATTCTTTATTGGATCTCAGTCGAACCTGCCCGTCAATCCATCGGTTGCCTAAAATTTTCCGTAGTAGCCTGAGTTATCTTTTAAGTAGCTCATTGATTTGTCCTCTTCGATTCATGACGGGATCTCTGAAGCGTATAACCTTCTGGTCTGACAACAGTGCTGTCATGTCTTAAATTGACTCCGAAACTCTGTTTTTTGTCAACTGGAACGCTCGCTCTAATTTCCGGATGCGGATATTGGTCGCATCTTGTTCTAGCTCATCCTCTTGTATTACTTCACCAAGGTACTTAAACTTCTCGACTCTTCCAATCTTAGAACAGTATTTAAATATTTTATTATTAAGGTCCACCTGTACAATGTTTTACATTACATTTACATTCAGGGACTAGTTTCAACCTAACTGTAGGACATCATCAGCCTTAAAGCAAATCAGCACAAATACATCGAAGAAAATAAACAATGTATAGTCAGAAAGGTCTTAAAAACTGTATGCACAACTCATAGAATTGAAGTTAAGACTGGTTACACAAAATAAAATTCTGTTGAAAGTTCAAGCAATTTAAGATTGTAATTTGGATTAAAATATTGTTTGTAACATGTGACTGGCTAGAGGATCACCCTGACACGTACACCACAGTGTCTGACATAAAAAATGAAATATACATACCATGTAAGAAATTAAGGTAAGATTCATGAGATGCCCTGCACTACATTAAAAAGTTGTTTTCGATAGAGATCCTTAAATTGCTGGATGATGCGTAGAAGTTCAATAAAGGCTGGCTCATTACATATGCTGCTTTCTATTCAAAGTTCAACTGCGCCAAAGTCACGTGCTGTCCTCTCAAGATATTCATATATTCAGTATACATGAATGCGATGCATGATGTTAGAAAGTCTCTTCTGTTTTAAGAATCTTGAAAGATGATGATTGTTGTGCATGGAGGTCTAAATACATGATAGTAATTAAAGGTGGTTGGATTTCGCAGTTCAGTGCGCACTGTACATTTGACTTGAATAAATAACAGCTAAGATAGAAAGAGTTATGTTAGGGGGAAGAATATACTTTAAAAACATATATCGTATGGGAATCACCTTGTGTTGCAACAAGTTGAGCGAAGCTGGAAATGAAGCGTGATTGAGGAGTGGAGTGGGTGAGGTTTTAACGAAGCCTTGAGAAGGAGGTGCTGGGAGGAAGAGAGGAGAGAGGAAGGAAGTGAAGCGGAAAGAAGGGGGGGGGGAATAAAGGCGGACTGAGGGATTTGGGAATGCCTAAGTACTGTAAATAGAACGAAAAATCAGACCTTGACTATTTGATTTTGTGTTTCTGAAAATATGGATGAGCAGGTCAAATAGAATATTCAGTTTCTTGGAACTGTCATTAACATTGTAATTTGGATTAAAATATTGTTTGTAACATTGACAGGTGGCAGACTGGCTAGAGGATCACCCTGACACGTACACCACAGTGTCTGTAGTCCACTGCGAGACTAGCTCCGGAGTCATCAATCCCGTGGACAAAGTGGGGCAGCTAGTCCGAGCCTTGCAACCCGGAGCTGCGTTCTTTGTGGATGCCATGAGTAGCTTTGGAGCCGTACCCATCGACCTAGAACTGTGCTCCGTCGATTACCTGGTCAGCTCTGCCAACAAGTGTCTTCAGGGTGTGCCTGGCTTTGCCTTCGTCATCGCTCGCAAGAAACATCTGCTGGGCTGTAAAGGTATTTTTGTTTTTATGATTTCATATATGGGAATGAGGAGATCGGTAGCAAAATAGCATTTCAGTCGCCCAGTGAAAAGGCATGAGCGTGTTTAGATCTCGAGACAAGAAAAAATATACAGTAAAACCTCCTTAAGACTTTTCTGCAGGGGATAAGGAAAAATAACGTTTTGACTCTTTCCTGCGGGTTGTGTAGTAGAGCGTACTCGAGTTTCAAACCGACTTCCTCTGCCATCTGTCTGCTAAATATATAATTTCTTTGAACTAGTGAATTCCCTAAGCTTCCTAGATACAACTGGCATGCACGTAATACTAAAATGGTGTTTTTTGTACGTTTTCTTACATAGAACAGACAGCTGACACATTGCAGCAACATGGCTGTACTTAACCAGTTGATTGAAGAGGATATTTGTTATAAATTAGATTAATATGTTGATGAATGCAGTGCTAATGAGTTTGAAGTTGTAGGTATAATAAAAATGGTGTTTGAAACCTTTGGAACAGAAGATGAACCTGAGAGAAATATGGTAAATTGCACTGGATAGGAAATGCTCATTCATTACCATCTCCTCTTAAAATATAAGGCCTACTTGGACAAAAAGTAATTATCACTTTTAATCCTCCCGTTAATTCTGTTTCCGACTATGGGTCGCTACAGAATTACATAATATTTCAATTAATGTCAATTTAACTTCCAATCCCATTCAGTGCATAATAGTGTATAATTTGTATGTCCAATTTTTGCTATTTGCTATCTAAATATCTTCATCCAACGGATCCTGAAAATGAAATAAATTGGGGAATTCAGGGTGAAGTCCTGCGTTCTCTGCATTACCGAGAAAATAAGAGCCCCATCAGGTCGAGCAATTCAGACTGACTTTAAGAACAAACAATTTAACGTTAACTTGCACCATGTTGGATGCTTCTTGATGCATCATTGCAAACTGGGGGGTTCCTGCGTGTAATTAGGTGATCTCACTGTACCATTTTTCAATAAGTATTGTGTATTTTCCCTTGTTGCAAAGTTTGAAATGGAGTGGTTTTTACAGAATAAATTATTTAGTGAAGGTACTTCACGACTGTACCTGAGAAACAAAATTATTACTCTAGGTATTGCCAGGCAGTGAGTCAAAGATAGTCCGTGGGAATGGGTTAAGTGAGAAAACATTCTACTGAATATACAGTGAAAATGATGTCTACAATTTCTAAAGATGAGAGGAAAGTATTAGACGGTGTGAAAAAAACACGAGGGAACAAATATGAAAACCTTCGTCTCAATTTCTTACTGTTGTACTGTTGAAGCAGCTTCAAATGTAGCTCCTCCAGTGTCACGGTAGAATTGGAGTTTAACAACAGTAAGAAATTGAGACGAAGCTCCCTTCTCAATTAGTGAAGGGCAATCAGCTTCAAAGTTCCGCATTAAATTCAATTTAACACGTTCAGTACCTGCTTCTGAGCGTGGCACTTGAATGCCTGGACCAGCCATTTTCATGCCCGGCCCTCTTGACGTGCATCACTTAATACAATTTACATTTACTCCTAAACTATAAGTGTTAGAAAAATGATACTTTGTGCTTACCTGTAGTAAATATTTAAGGTGTGATATATGGTGTGACAGGTTTCAAAATACGTCTAATTTTATACAGCCTATCTATATTTTCGGCATAACGATTACTGTCACCGAAGTGAAGAAATGAATATGAAGGAAGCGTATTCGGAACATTGTTTTAGAAAATATCGTAGTATGAATAGCAGGGTCTTCGGTCCAGTACATTTTTATATCAGGATTTTGGACTAATCGGTTTCCACGATTGCATGATCGAATTCTTTGTGAAAGGCCGGGGCGCCGCACTTATCACTTGACTCGCGTATAGATTGGTCTGCTCACACATACTGATAAAATTCGTCATTCATGAAAATACTCACGTAACTCAAAATATCCTGCTTATTTTCTATTTGAACATTTATACCTGAAGTCTCTGTAAATGGTGGAACGGGTGGACAATAACTAGAATGATATGTATAAGGCACTTCACTTTTCTCTATAGGCCTATCGGATTCGGGAAACGCAATTTCCTCACCTCTCTCACTTTCACTATCTGAGTCTATTTCATCACCAGAATAATCATTGTGAACAATATCTATTTAATCTTCCGTAAGAAACTTTGTATTATAAGCCATTATACTACACTCGGTAAGGACGACACGCACTGCATTGGAATCTCAAGTACCGAATTGACGCGCGAGGAAGTTATGAGATTTTCCAGCTAAAACTGCTGAGATAAACATGAGCCCACTCAACACGAGGGTTATCTCAACAAGGTCAACCAACTTCCTGCTACAACCAGTAACGCTGACTAAGGTGTAAGAATGCATAGATGACGAATATAAACAGCATTGCTTCGCGCGAAACATTAAACGTCTTACGCCGTCCACGGCCCGCAGCATAGGAGCAAGCTTGAACGTCTTACGCTGTCCACGGTCCGCAATGAGTTAAGATACATTAAGTAAGCTCAAAATAAATAACAGCCAACCTGGAAGGAGTGAAAGAAGTGAATATTCAACAATATTTAGAACAGTGTCAAGTAGTCACACATTTAAAAAAACCTTTTAACTGGAATGCAAACAGATATTTTTTAGTGTAACAGAGTTTGAAACTTTTTACAACTACTATTCAAATGAATAGATCTAGTTTTTTAAGTAGGCTAACTATGTATTCATCCCGTCTCATTTCACCAACCCATTGTTTGAATTTCATTTTAATTCAATTTATATTCAAATAGTTTTTAAGAGGAACAAGGTACCTGAAAATAATGTACTCAAAAACTCAGCAATTCACCTAAGCTAAACAACAGCTGAAGATGTTCTCAAATAAGAACGAAACATGTACTGTTTATAATTAATTAATTTGCTAAAAAGCAAATAAAAAGTATCAAAAAGGTGGAACATTTTCAATTATTGTAAGTCTCTGTGATTAGAATTTGATACAAAAAATGAAGCTGATTACTTGCAAGAAGTGGTATGTTCCAAGCTGTCACCGGAGGGATGGCATGGAATGAGATTAGTAGATAAATAAGTTTGAGTGGCATCTTTAAAAGTAGGAAATATCACATTATGAAGGTAAAGTTGGAAATCAAGAGGACAAATTGGGGCAAATATTCATTTATAGGTAGGGAAGTTAGGGATTGGAATAACTTACCAAGGGAGATGTTCAGTAAATTTTCAATTTCTTTGAAATCCTTTAAGAAAAGGCTAGGAAAACAAGAGATAGGGAATCTGCCACCTGGGCAACTGCCTTAAATACAGATCAGTATTGATTGATTGATTCGGTATTGTGGACCGTATCTTGCATAAGACCAGACTCGAACAAACACGAGCTCAGTTATAGCTAGCAGGCAAGTACGATATTCTGCGAAATTGGAATTTGATTGTCGTCTTTTGGAGCTCCTAGCACGAACAGAAAACAAGTACTCAATGCACAGCGCCGCCGCCAGTTGAGAAGTCTGAGAGGAGATGTGCTGTCATGTGTTCTTTAACTCTGCGCGCCATTGGCCATTTATGTGCAAGCTTATTTTGTCATTCAAATGAACGAGGTAGTTAATTTGTGCTGTCTGCATGGAAACAGCTCTCATGGCACTTCGTTCAATGAACAAAGTCGTTCAAATGAACGAGGCGCGAGCTAGTACGTACATTTTACAGTAGATGGTGCTTGCTTAGGTCTTCGTCCTCTAACATGTTGTATGCTCACGTGAATGACCCATTCAAAATATTTTAATGAACTCATACCAGTTCAAATAAAAGAGTCGTTCAAATGAACTAGTTAGTTCATGAACAACCCAACTCTGTTTGCGGCAGTGGCCATTTTGGGACCAAGACTCTCTACTTGCTATTGTCTGCACGTTATCCATTGCAATGAGATTTAAGTTACAATGGGTTTTTTGTCTTGCTCCAGATTGTAAAAGTCATTCATCCAAAGGGACTAGATTATTTAAATTACCGAAAGATAAGAATAGGAGGGGAAAATGGGTGCAGAATTGCCAATGTCATAAATGGCAGCCAACAAAACATTCACAGCTGTGTGAAGTTAGCATACATTTTGCTACAGAAAAATTATGTAATAATCACTAAGTTTTATTCTATTTGCTTTTGTAAAAAGCTTGTCTATCGAGGTATTTTTTTCTAACCATATCTTGATTATAATCTTTCCGTGCAGCTTCATTTTGAGAAATGTCAATTCGAAGTAAACAGAGCGGATGGAAGGAAGCTGCTGAAATGGAATGCCATCCTTACATCCTTCGACTTTCCTAACCCCAAAAATCTTTTTCGTGTCAAGAGTCCCTGAACGAAAGAGGGCTGCCTTCAACGCTTGGATATAAAATTGTGTTTGTCAATTTATTGGGATGGTAATCTTTCTTTCTTAATCGGTTTACCGTCCAGGATTGGTTTTTCCCTCGGACTCAGCGAGGGATCTCACCTCTACTGCCTCAGGACTGTCTTGGAGCATGAGAAGTTAGGTCAGGGGATACAACAGGGAGGAGGATTAAGTACCTTGCCCAGGCCGCCTCACCTGCTATGCTCAACAGGGTCCTTGTGGGGGATGGGAAGATTGGAAGGGATAGACAAGGAAGAGGGAAGGAAGCGGCCATGGCCTTAAGTTAGGTACCATCCCAGCATTTGCCTGGAGGAGAAATGGGAAACCAGGGAAAACCACTTCCAGGATGGTGGAGGTGGGAATCGAACCCCACTCTACTCAGTTGACCTCCCAAAGCTGAGTGGACCCTGTTCCAGCCCTTGTACCACTTTTCAAATTCCGTGGGAGGGCCGGGAATCGAACCCAAGCCTCCTTGGGTGGTAGCTAATCACACTAACCACTACACCACAGAGGCGGACTACTGTAACCATTTTAATAATTTTGTAAATTCATGTAAATCAATGACCTCTCAGATTCTTGAACACTTAGACACTGTTTTCTTGATAATAGTAATGTATAATTTGCATAACTTATTAAATTATTATTATTATTAGTAGTAGTAGTAGTAGTAGTATATGGTGAAAGGATACATTGTATCAGATTTGCAGATGACATTGTATTAATTGCAGACTCAGAAAAAGAAAGGAATAGAATGCTGAAAGTCCCCTCAGGCACTCTTAAACTATGGAAATTAAAAGTAAACAAACGGAAAACGAAAGTAATGGTAGTACGGAAAAATATAGAGGAAATTAAAACCAATATAAAAATTGATGACGTCAGAATTGATCAGGTGAAACAATTGTTATCTTGGTAGTATGATGACAGAGGATAATAGATGTTTCCTGGAAGTAAAGAAAAGAATAGCATTGGCAAAACAGGCATTTATGAGCAAGAAAAACATTTTAACCAGCACACACATGAATATAGATGTCAGAAAATCCTTTGCAAAATCATATGTATGGAGTACACTTCAGTATGGAAGTGAGAGTTGGACTCTGGGTAAATTAGAAAGGAATTGACTTGAAGCTGCTGAAATGTGGATATGGCGGAAAATGACGAGAACGAGCTGGACGGAAAGAAAAACCAACCTGGAAGTCTTAAGGGAAGTTAAAGAAGAGAGAAGATTCTTAAAGGGAATAGAAAACAGGAAAATAAAATTTATTGGACATGTCATCAGACACAATACTTTCATCACTAACATACTTGAAGGGAAAGTGATGGGAAAGAAAGGGAGAGGAAGATCTAGGATGAAGTATTTGGACGACACCAAGAAGAGGTTAGGTTGTGTCAGTTACATGGAACTGACACAAACAGCCATAGCCTTTAGAATATTGATTGAGTAGTAGTAGTAGTAGTAGTAGTAGTATGATATAAAGTGTATATCACTTGATTGTAATAATAAACTCCTCATCCCAAGGTGGCGCAGCTCCTTTTTCAAGCAGACCCCCAATGGAGGTGAGCTGTATGTAACACTTCAACCACATACCAGCCCTCCTGCCATTCCTAAATTTTGCAAATACCGGGAATTGAACCCGGGCCCTGAGAATGGCATCTAATAACACTAACCGTCACACTACGAAATTGGACACACTGTTGCAATATATCGCAATTTTCTAATATATGCTTAGTTTTTTTATAAACTAGGAATGTAGCCTAAATTGCTGGCTGTAATATTTATCGTAATGTTGTTTTAGGCCACCAGACGGGCTATCAACTGAGGTAATTTCCTATCAGCAGTTAATGTTCAGATTCCATACACTTTTATTTCGGTTCCACCTGCGTACCTAACTTATATGTTATTGTTTAATTTTAATCGTACCAAGCTCGATAGCTGCGGTCGCTTAAGTGCGGCCAGTATCCATTATTCGGGAGATAGTAGGTTCGAACCCCACTGTCGGCAGCCCTGAAAATGGTTTTCCGTGGTTTCCCATTTTCACACCAGGCAAATGCTGGGGCTGTACCTTAAGGCCACGGCCGCTTCCTTCCCACTCCTAGCCCTTTCCTGTCACATAATCGCCTTAAGACCTATCTGTGTCCATGCGACGTAAAGCAACTAGCAGAAAAATCTAACTAGCAAAAATTTTAACCGTCCACACTTTTTTGATTATCGTATTACTTTGTTCATGCTCAGGTACCCCTAAATTAGGTGTCATCATCATTTGTCGTTGTGCTCTTTACTGAGCATCGTGACCTCATAACTCCGTCATTTCCGTGTTGCAACCTTGACAAGATGTCTCCATCTTCATAAAAGGCCACCTAATCAATACATTTATTTTCTTGTAAACTATTACAATCTAGGACCGGTTTCGACCCTTCATAGGTCATCCTCAGCTATATCAGAATCACATTTGCATTTCTATCTTATACCTCTGAAAGACCTTCATGATGTATTGTTTCATAATTTTTCAGTGAAAACTTATCTAAAAACTTACAAATTTCTAAGCGTTGTGTTAAATTTAAAAATTAAAATTACAAAACTTTGTCTATTATATACATGCCCTTGGGCTGACAGAATGCATCCTTGGGTTGATTAAGCACATATCTTAAGTATTGCTTATTCTGTTGAATCGAAACCCTTTTATACTTATGTACAATCGTGAATAGACTATCAGTAAAATTTGATAAATAAAGCTTGCGTGATAATTATAATAAAATATCATGTTACATCTTTATACCTTATTGCTGGAGTGATATTATTTTAGGCAAAATATAAATGCGTGTTGACCTCTATAAAATATTTTTACATAAACACACTAATGTACTTTAAAGTCTAATCATTGTACTTTAAAGTCTAAAATACTTATTGCTTGGATCTTGCGTTGTTATGTGGTAAAATATTATAACAATTTGTCTTGTATAACATCAGATATTGATAATGTTTGAATATGCCGTGTATGGTTGGCTTTTAAACCTAATGATTAAATGTCAGTTCCTTCTTGCATAAAATTACAAGTTTCATATTATGTTGATTATGCATTGTATAAAACATAAATGTCTATTAAATTGAATGCTTATCATTTACTACAGAAGTTTTAAAAAACACTTGAATGTCTAGTAATATAGTCAGTGTGTTTAGTGACACTGAAACGTGTTGGCCTTGATTCTTGCGTTATATTTCCATAATTTGCCTTTTCTTATATATGTCGAATGTTGAACTTTATAGGTTCCATTTGTATAACTGTGAAATGGATCAATATAAGCTTGATACGTGTTAAATTATGGAATATATGTATGATTCAGTTCTGGCCTAACTTCTGGAGTTTTCTCCCATCAAATGCCGTAAGACTGTGGTGGTTCCTTTCCCTTTTTTTTTTTTTTTAAGGCTGGTAAAGTCTGTAAGCCAAAATGAATGAAGTGAGTTAGATTTCAATAGAAGTGTAATATTGTGTGAATTTGTAAAGCCTGAATTAATTTACTTACTGCTGGATGTTTGAAATGCAAGTTTCTTGGCCGTTTGACGAGTGATGTACCTCGTACTGATGGTTCTAGTGTTGTCTGTTGTGAGAGGGGCGGAGGGATAAGCAGGGGAGGTTGTTACGTGTGTATGGGCGGAGTCACTGAGGTTCGCTGTCTGCGCCGTAGCTTGTGTATGACGTCGTCTGTTGACTATTTTGACGTAGTCGTTTTTTAAGATAGGAACGATTTTATTGAACAAAATATTAGTTTTTTCGGATAACTCATTTATGTTATAATTAGGATTTGCATACTGATCTAGTGTTATATATAATTCTTCACTTATATTAAGCAAAGGACCTTTAGGTTCTACATTTAATATTTTTAAATCGTTATTTATGTCCGTAAAATTGTGCTTATATTCATGCATATGTTGCATATGTGTTTCATAACACTAGATCAGTATGCAAATCCTAATTATAACATAAATGAGTTATCCGAAAAAAACTAATATTTTGTTCAATAAAATCGTTCCTATCTTAAAAAACGACTACGTCAAAATAGTCAACAGACGTAACAACCTCCCCTGCTTATCCCTCCGCCCCTCTCACAACAGACAACACTAGAACCATCAGTACGAGGTACATCACTCGTCAAACGGCCAAGAAACTTGCATTTCAAACATCCAGCAGTAAGTAAATTAATTCAGGCTTTACAAATTCACACAATATTACACTTCTATTGAAATCTAACTCACTTCATTCATTTTGGCTTACAGACTTTACCAGCCTTAAAAAAAAAAAAAAAAGGGAAAGGAACCACCACAGTCTTACGGCATTTGATGGGAGAAAACCCCAGAAGTTAGGCCAGAACTGAATCATACATATATTCCATAATTTAACACGTATCAAGCTTATATTGATCCATTTCACAGTTATACAAATGGAACCTATAAAGTTCAACATTCGACATATATAAGAAAAGGCAAATTATGGAAATATAACGCAAGAATCAAGGCCAACACGTTTCAGTGTCACTAAACACACTGACTATATTACTAGACATTCAAATGTTTTTTAAAACTTCTGTAGTAAATGATAAGCATTCAATTTAATAGACATTTATGTTTTATACAATACATAATCAACATAATATGAAACTTGTAATTTTATGCAAGAAGGAACTGACATTTAATCATTAGGTTTAAAAGCCAACCATACACGGCATATTCAAACATTATCAATATCTGATGTTATACAAGACAAATTGTTATAATATTTTACCACATAACAACGCAAGATCCAAGCAATAAGTATTTTAGACTTTAAAGTACAATGATTAGACTTTAAAGTACATTAGTGTGTTTATGTAAAAATATTTTATAGAGGTCAACACGCATTTATATTTTGCCTAAAATAATATCACTCCAGCAATAAGGTATAAAGATGTAACATGATATTTTATTATAATTATCACGCAAGCTTTATTTATCAAATTTTACTGATAGTCTATTCACGATTGTACATAAGTATAAAAGGGTTTCGATTCAACAGAATAAGCAATACTTAAGATATGTGCTTAATCAACCCAAGGATGCATTCTGTCAGCCCAAGGGCATGTATATAATAGACAAAGTTTTGTAATTTTAATTTTTAAATTTAACACAACGCTTAGAAATTTGTAAGTTTTTAGATAAGTTTTCACTGAAAAATTATGAAACAATACATCATGAAGGTCTTTCAGAGGTATAAGATAGAAATGCAAATGTGATTCTGATATAGCTGAGGATGACCTATGAAGGGTCGAAACCGGTCCTAGATTGTAATAGTTTACAAGAAAATAAATGTATTGATTAGGTGGAATTTTTCTTTCCTTTTATGAAGATTGGTAAATGTCAATACGGAAAATGAAATTCATAAATCAAGAAGATGTCTCCATCCCGAGCGGTTTTCACATTTCGTTAATATGACCTGAAGTGGTAGCCCAGTGATCTTCTTCGCCTGATCTATCCATCTGCTTGCTGTTCTTCCTCGTGGTCTACTGCCTTCAATTTTGCCTTGTAAAATCACCTTTTCCAAGTTCTCTCCGTCTCGTCTTAAAATATGGCCAAAGATCTGGAGGTAACGCTCACTCACACGGGAAGATAGGCGTTTCCTGATGCAGAGTTCGTCCAGAATGGAAACATTAGTTCTTCTTTCTGTCCAGGGTACACGTAGCATTCTCCGCGAACACCACATCTCAAAGGCATCAATGCGCTTTTTGTCTTTAATATTCACGGTCCAGGTCTCACAGCCATACAAAAAGACAGAGAACACTAGTGATTCTACAAAGCACATCTTTGTGGCTTTTGATATTGCCCGGTTCTGCCAGGTCTTAGTAAGTTTAACCATTGCAGCACAACCTAAGACAATGTCTTTTTACCTCTTTATCACAGCTTCCTGCGTCATTGATGACAGACCCCAAGTATACAAATTCCTTAACTATATCCAGGTCCTTTAGGCATCCCGTAAGTTAGATTTGACCTTGCCGATCAACTACCATTAGTTTGGTCTTTTTTATATTTATCTCTAGACCATACTGAAGACTAGTGTTCTTCACCCTTGTAAGCAGGTCATGAAGTTCCTCTTCACTACCAGCGATGAGGGAAGTGTCATCTCCAAAGCGCAGGTTATTAATTTTTCTGCCACCAATCGAAATTCCACCATTCCAGCCATTGAGAGCTCTTTTGATGACACACTCTGCATAGATGTTGTAGAGTTGAGTTGATAATATACAACCTTGCCTTACTCCATTCGTCACATTGAAAATGCCTGAGAGATCACCATCCACCTTTATGGTTGCTGCGTGGTTTTTATACAGGTTTTTCAGTAACGATATTAAATGCAATGGAACCCCAAATTCCTTTAGCACCTGTCACAACTTGTCCCACATAACACAATCAAAGGCCTTTTTGTAGTCCAGGAAGCAAATAAAGGCAGGGACACAAAACTTGCGACATTTCTCAATTATCTCTCTCATGTTCAGGATAGATTCTCGTGTTCCTTTACCTGCAACAAAGCCTGCTTGTTCTGTGGATATCTGAGATTGCAGGAATGGTTTTAGGCGTTGATTTATTATGTAGAGCAGAACTTTGCTTGCATGGGATATTAATGCGATAGTACGATAATTGGAACAATCCCTTATAGACCCCTTTTTGTGAAGAGGGATTAGTATTGATGTTGTCCAGTCCTTGGGCCATTCACCAGTTTTCTACACCATATTACATACCGAATGTAAAACACGCATGCCCTCCTCCCGCATCACTTTCAGCATTTCTCCCGAAATACCATCCATACCTGGGGCTTTGTTGTTCTTCAAATGATTGACAGCATTCACAATTTCAGTGAATAAAATATCCGGTTCTTCGTCATACCTCATAGAAATTTCCTGTTCGGCAGAATTATTTCCTTTGCAATACAGCATTTCACAGTATTGTTTCCACCTCTCTATTGCTTTGTTCTTATCAGTAATAAGGTTGCCATCTTCATATTCAATCACCCATGTGCATGGTTTGAACTCACGGGCAATGCTGTCGACTTTTTTAAAAAGATCACGTGTTTGATTCAGCCTATGATGTTGGTCTATTTCATCACAAATACTAGTGAGATACCGTGTCTTGTCAGTTCTGCAATTGCGCTGTATTTCACGGCAAAGTTCACTGTATGCTTCTTCGTCTTGCTTGGTTTGAATGCCACGTTTCTTCAGTATGTTCCGCACTTCTATCAGCAGTAGAGTGGTGTTCGATATCCAGGGGTGCTTAGCGTGGGAAGAATTAGCAAATGGTTCAGGGAGAGAAGAATTAATGATTGACTTGAGGTTATCCCATGCTTGGGAGGCTGATCCTTCCTCCTGTACTTGCTGGAGTTTTGGCCTTATTCTTTCCCCAAAATCTTGGAGAGCATTTTTGTCAGTAATGCAAACCTGTGTCACTCTCTTCTTCTTGGTCAGTTTCAGTTTGATCCGCAGTTTCATGGATAGCATAATGTGGTCACTACCACAGTCTGCTCCAGGATAGGTTTTGCAATCCAGTACAGAAGTCCGCCATCGTTGCCTCACCAAAATGAAATCAATCTGATTTCGAACCCTGTCGCCAGGAGAAATCCGCGTGTATCGATGCCGTGCGTGATGTTGGAAGAGAGTATTGCAGATAGACAGGTTATTGCCAACACAGAACTCTAGTAGACGCTCACCACGCTCATTTCTCACACCTAGACCGTGCCTTCCAACCACATGTCCCAAATGATTTTCTTCAATTGTCTCGCCTATCTTCGCATTAAAATCACCCTGAATGACTAATATTTCCTTCTGAGGAATCTTTCTGATGGTGTGTTCCAGCAACTCGTAGAATTCATCGATTTCAGCATCCAATGCAACTGCAGTAGGAGCATAAACCTGAATGTTGATCCTACACGGAGAAGCATTCATCTTAATGGAGATGATCTGTCAGAGACAGGCTCATATACGACGACAGCACTGCCTAGTATTTTAGGAATCACTACAGCGACACCGTTCCGACTGAGATCCTCACCTCCAGAAAAACATATGGTGTTATCCGAGTGAGTGACAAAGTGGCCACAACCTTTCCAGTGTGTCTCGCTGAGTCCGAGTATGTCCAAATCATGTAGTCTCATTGCTCTTTTAACGATAGCCAGTTTTCCTGTCTGTAAGAGACCTCGTACATTCCAGGTTGCAATCTTTCTAACTACGCGCAAAGTTGGTTTGGATTGATTTGCACGTTCAGATGCTCCTCTCAATCATGTCTTGCCCGGAGATCCGACGGGGAGACTTACTCCAGACACTGATTTATGATTGAGTAAAGCCATGAGGTTGTCTTGAGAAAATTAACAGTGGTGGTTTCCCGTTGCCTTCCACTGACCCCCAATTCCACTATGCTCACCGACCCAGCTTCCCGCTGGGGTTGTTACCCAACCTTCCACTGGGTTGCTCGGCTTAACAGGGGCACCAGGTGTAAGTAGGAAATGGAGAATTGAGGTGAGAGAGGCTAAGAGCTCTCTCTTGTTGAGTTCTTATATTCGCATCACACCTCCATTTAGCCAGAGTCTCAAGGTGGTCGCAGAGACTCTCCCTAGGTCAGTTCCCTAGCTCAAAAAATATTATGATAATTGTGCCGTATAGTCTGGTTTTAATTCCATTGCAAATGTTAATAATTTATGAAAGCAGAGTTCTTATAGATGGCAAAGTAGATATCTTGTCCTTATATCACAATTAGCAGGTTGTAGGAAAGCTATTAAGTACATGTAGTCCGAAGCAAATATGACTAATTTTAATAGCTTTTGTGTTCCTAAATACATTTTTTAAATCCAAAACTTGTCTATATGCAACATGGAAATGCTGTAGGGACCACCCACATTGAGTCCCAAAATGGCAGCTCCGTAAGTAACATTCATGCCCTGACCTTGACTGTATAGAGACATGTTATGCGAAATACCTGGCGATTAAAACTGGATGAATTTCAATTATATTAAGAAGAAAAGGGCTACATTTTAATTCGTTATATTGAAAGTTCGAAATTCATTTCAATGAAATATTTTAACACACGCTAAATAGGGAAAAGAAAAGGGGCCTAAAAATAATTTTACTATTCTGAACATTTCGTTAAACTGGCATTCGTTACGACATTTTACTGTATTACCTATATTTATACACTGTTATTATTGTTATTTGCTAATAAATACTACTCGAGCTGCAGATTATCTCAAGATAAATTTCTGGCTACAGAATGTTTCTGTTGCAGGAAATGCACGCAGTCTAAGCCTGGACATCATGGACCAGTACGAAGGACTGGAGGGAAATGGA
The DNA here is from genome assembly GCF_040414725.1 of Anabrus simplex. Classification (NCBI taxonomy): domain Eukaryota; kingdom Metazoa; phylum Arthropoda; class Insecta; order Orthoptera; family Tettigoniidae; genus Anabrus; species Anabrus simplex. The sequence goes on along the minus strand of NC_090275.1, from coordinate 9,702,307 downwards.
CAGTTCCGTTTCACTCCTCCCACCCATGCAGTGTTGGCTTTTCACAGAGCACTCAAGGAACTCCAGTTCGAAGGTGGTGTCGAGGCACGTATTAAAAGGTGAGAAACATTCGTCATGAGCCCACGCTTTTCTTGAACTGAGGCTTTTCTAAGTGAAATGTTTGGGGTTTGTTCTACAGTACCAGTATTTCACTGGATAGAAAACAGATTTTCTGACTCTATTTTAATTTAAAACCTGACAAATTTGATCAATTTGTGGAATTGCCACAGAGTGTGCTGCTAATACAGTGCACTCCCAGTAATTAATGCATGAACTTCCATGAATTGTCGAAAACCACAAATGTGATGCTAATACCACAAATTATCAACAGTTTTTCTGTTGGACCTAGTAAAAGGAAACCATTGGTCAAATTATTGAAGTGTATTTTATATGTACAGTGAAAACTCATTACTGTATTCTTCATTAACACGTTTTCCCACTTCGCACATCATAAATTTGAAGTCCCGATTCTCATCATATTAAATCTATTAAAAAATACCTCACTGAGCTCGATAGCTGCAGTCGCTTAAGTGCGGCCAGTATTCAGTATTCGAGATATAGTAGGTTCGAACCCCACTGTCCGCAGCCCTGAAAATGATATTCCGTGGTTTCCCATTTTCACACCAGGCAAATGCTGGGCTGTACCTTAATTAAGGCCACGGCCGCTTCCTTCCCACTCCTACCCCTTTCCTATCCCATCGTCGCCATAAGACCTATCTGTGTTGATGCGACGTAAAACAACTAGCAAAAAAAACAACCAAAAACCTCACTTACACAGTAGTCACAAATTTTCACTATTACCACTTAGTACGATCACATTTTTCCTAGACCTGAAAATGTTAGTGTATTTGTCATCCCCTCTGAAAAAACATGATTTCCAACTCGGGTAAGAGCCGTCGCCACAGATGCGTGATAACGGGAAAAGGCCTTCTTGAACTTCAGAGGATAAGTTGCGCTTTCGGGGAGCAAGCCGTTAGTCTCAGTTTTGCTTGTCGGTTAGCAGCGAGATTGCTGAGCCTGTTTGTGCTTGTATTTCGCATTCCATTCAGAAGGTAGAAATGTATTTTGTGTTGAGTGAAGTGTAGCCTATATCTCAATTAGGAACATAATCATGTGTAACTGACTAGCGTGGTGCATATTTGTCTTGTGATAGCCTAGTTATGGATGTGGAAAATGTTGTAAAATTCCTTAGTAATGAACACAAAATTAAAATCTGTCAGAAAGTGGACTGACATAAGTGCACAGAGGTCGCAAATGTTGAAACTTACACCTTTTAGTTTCGACTCGATCACTCAGGTTGGTCGAAGTTTTGTTTGATTCAAAATGGCAGCCAGTCATTCCTCATATTTGCACATGGTCGGGTGTTCCTCCAATTCATTGTCTAAGACTGTGACCATAAAATAATGTTTAATAACCCACTGGTCCAAAATAAAAGTCTTCTACTAACATTTGTTTTAGAAAGAGTGTGACCGAGCTCGATAGCTGCAGTCGCTTAAGTGCGGCCAGTTTCCAGTATTCGGGAGATAGTAGGTTCGAACCCCACTGTCGGCAGCCCTGAAAATGCTTTTCCGTGGTTTCCCATTTTCACTCCAGGCAAATGCTGGGGCTGTACCTTAATTAAGGCCACGGCCGCTTCCTTCCAACTCCTAGGCCTTTCCTATCCCATCCTCGCCATAAAACCTATCTGTGTCGATGTGACCTAAAGCCACTAGGAAAAAAAAAAAAAAAAAGTCAGGTTGTGAGTTTGACAAATAGGAAAAGTCCTCTCAGTTTTAATTACTGTGTTGATGGGGTGAAAGTTCCTTATGGGAATGATTGTAAGTACCTAGGTATTAATATAAGGAAATATTTTCATTGGGGTAATCACATAAATTGTAAATAAAGGGTTACAGATCTCTGCACACGGTTATGGTTATGAGGGTGTTGAGGGGTTGTAGTAAAGGATGTAAAGGAGAGGGCATATAAATCTCTGGTAAGACCCCAACTATAGTATGGTTCCACTGTATGGGACCCTCATTGGGATTACTTGATTCAAGAACTGAAAAAAATCCAAAGAAAAGCAGCTGTATTTGTTCTGGGTAATTTGCGACAAAAGAGTAGCGTTGCAAAAATGTTGCGCAGTTTGGGCTGGGAAGACTTGGGAGAAAGAAGACGTGCTGTTCAACTAAGTGGTATGTTATATAGATATAGATGTTGATTCCCATAGGGAACCTGAAATATTTGTACCGAATGAGTACATGTTCCGAGCTGTTAGTGGAGAAATTGCGTGGAATGACATTAGTAAACGAAAAATTTTGAGTGGTGTCTTTAAAAGTAGGAAAGATCACAATATGAAGATTAAGTTGGAATTCAAGAGGACAAACAGGGGCAAATATTTGTTTATACGAAAGGGGAGTTAGAGATTGGAATAACTTACCAAGGGAGATGTTCAATAAATTTCCAATTTCTTTTTAATCAGTTAAGAAAAGGCTAGGAAAACAACAGAGAGGGAATCTGCCACCTGGGCGACTGCCCCAAATGCAGATGAGTAGTGATTGAGCAGGGTGCTTAGGATAAGAAGATAGCTGGGTAAGTACAGGAAAGGGGAGGATACATAAGATAAAGGTAATACAGGACACAGGACAAACACAAAAGGAGAATGAAGATCTGTTGAGATGACCTCTCGATGAGTGTTGCTGTGCACCGTCCTGATGAAGCTGGGAACCAGAAACAAGCTCATCAAGTGCTGAGAAGAGCTGGGATTGATGAGGAGAGAGCCCGTCTCTTAGAAGATATGGAGAATGTCCTTATCTCCTCTTACCCTACTGAACTGCCATTGTGTGCTCCTCTTTTTCTCCCTGTGTGACTTGTTTCTTCCTTTCTAATATGACATAAGTATGTCTGTAGCGATGTGAGATAATTTTGGTAATTCCACTGCATTGCTCACCAGTATTCTCCCCAGAAATTTTTGTCAGCGGGCTGTCAGGAATGAATAACCGGGCGGGAAGTAGGGCGTAAAAAATGGATATGATAAAGTTTCAGTTTATTCCCCTCAGGGCATTAATAATATCGGACAGGTAAACATTAACTGCAAAATTGAACTATTTTAATGTTATCACAAACAAGACATAACAGAGTATTTTGAACTTCTAGTGTTCTACTCTTCGTTCATAATAATGTATTATGGGGGCTTATCATTTTGTTGCTGTGGAGTGCCGTACGGGTTTGTGACGTCATGAGGCACCGCTCGCGCACGACACCATCTGGTAGTCAAGCTAAGCATTTACATTTTTCTTTACGTCGCACCGACACAGGTAGGTCTTATGGCGGCGATAGGATAGGTAAGGCTAGGAATGTGAAGGAAGCAGCCATGGCCTTAATTAAGGTACAGCTCCAGCATTTGCCTGCCGACAGTGGGGTTCGAACCCACTATTTCTCAAATGCAAGACCACAGATGCGCACCCCCAACTGCACGGCCAAGTTAACCATTTAAACTCCGATGTAATTGATGCATTTATTCTGACAACAATGAAGATTTTTCATTTAAATAGACAGTTTTACAGTAGTTCAATTTAAATTTGGAACACACGACGACTCAAATATATATTATGGGACTAGCACATATCTAGGTACCGGGCGAGTTGGCCATGTGGTTATGGGCGTGCAGCTGTGAGCTTGCATCCCGGAGATAGTGGGTTTGAACCCCACTGTGGGCAGCTCTGAAGATGGTTTTCCATGGTTTCCCATTTTCACACCAAGCAAATCCTGGGGCTGTACCTTAATTAAGGCTATGGCTGCTTCCTTACCATTCCTAGGCCTTTCCTATCCCATCATCGCTATAAGACCTATCTGTGTTGCTGTGACATTAAAAAAATAGCAAAGACATATCTAGGTTATGTTAGCCAGGCGGTCTGTAAAAATGGCACGATGATCCGCCCATTATTAAGGTTCTAAATATAACACTGCTCACGGACTCTATATCGTCTCGATACTTACCTTCCTCACCTACAGTCAAGTCCCGTACGATATTTCTTAAACTGTAATTGTCTTTATCAGTGCCTAACTGGTAAGTTGTGTCACTCTCTTCTGCAACTTGGCATTCATCCAGGTTGTGCAGTAAAGATGGCATTGTAGCAAGAACAACACGTGTGTTTCAAATACTGTCGTCTCTGAAATCAGCGTTTCACCTAGAATCGGGTTGTGCGAGCTTCTCACCGCTAATTTTGTCGCACTGCGTGTTGACTGCGTGAAGGACATCCAAGAAGCTAAATTCCTTCCAAGATGTTGGAATATCAGTGTTTCCCTCAACCAGTTGTTGTAACCTGTAGTTCTTCTTTCAAACAGCAATAGCACCTGGGAACAAAGGTTATATTGGAGTGAATTAATTTGATGAAAATTTTTCTTTCTCTACAATCATTTTCACATTGTCAATTAAGAGCACTGATGTGATTGGCAGCGAATGCTTACTTCTTTCACAAAATTATTCTGAAACCAGTTCTGAAATATGTGTTTCTGTCCATGTTGCCTTTTGCCTATAGTGATGGTGAGCACGATTTTAAAAGGAAGTACAGTTAAGTACCCATCCTCTATTAACACTCCAGTGGTCGCGCGAAGAAAAGTCACGTCAGTGGTCACACGGATCACAATTGTGATCCGGTTTTCTTTGTGATATACGGCTATTCTGTACCATTTATTCAATGAATATGATTATGCATTGTGAAAAGAACTTTATTTTCTGTACAATATAATATAATTATGCATGCATTTATAAAAAATACCAGAAAAATTACCTTACATTTTGATTTGTCTCGCTTACTCCCTCCATAATGTTTTTGAGGTACCTCACTGTCTGGTTCATTCAGCCATCGATTTATATTCTCTTAGTCATCCATTTTGTACTTATATACCAATAATTAATATAAACTCATAAAACGGAGTAGATATATGCACATGAACTGAGATTAGACACCATAATAAGAAAATAAACAAAGTCAAAATAAGTTCTATTGTTCTATAACGCAATAACCATCAGTCAAGATTAGCAGATTACTGCAGTATCAGAGAGGGGATGGGGCATGAGGAAGGTATACAGATGCTCAAGGTCAACAATCGTACCGAAAAACAGGAGCAAAAAAACTAAACGGCTGGATCACTGTTGTGATCCGCGCGACCACTGGAGTGTTAACACTAATCGGAGAGGAAAAAATGAAGGTGTCCAACACTTCCAAAAATGAACCTATGAGCCGTGGTGTAGGGGTGACGTGCATGCCTATTATCTGGGGGTCCCGGGTTCGATTCCCAGCCAGGTCAGGGATTTTTACCTGAATCTGAGGGCTGGTTCGAGGCCCACTCACCCCCCTACTTGATTAGAATTGAGGAGCTATCTGACGATGAGATAGAGGCCCCGATCTAGAAAGCCAAGAATAAGGGCTGAGAGGATTCGTCGTGCTGACCACACGACGCCTCGTAATCTGCAGGCCTTAGGGCTGAGCAGCGATCACTTCGTAGGCCAAGGCCCTTCAATGGCTGTGGTGCCATGGGGTTAGGTTATGAGCAATATAATGACAGGAGCCATGAAGGGCATGAAAATTAAAAACTCCCTAGGCCTTGATACATACTACCGTTGGGGTTGGAGAAAAAGAAGAATTGACCAAGGGAGGACCATCGCTCAGCTGTGAGCTTGCATTTGGCAGATGGTGGGTTCGAACCCCACTCTCGGCAACCTTGAAGATGGCTTTCTGTTGTTTCCCATTTTCACACCAGGTACATTCTGGGCCACAGTTGCTTCCTTCTCACTCCTAGCCCTTCCCTATCCCATCGTCACTGTTAAGACCTATCTGTGTCAATGTGACATAAAGCCAATAGTAAAATCTCTGGTGCTGACCACGTGTTTGTTGCAGATACCAGAAGAACTGCCAGGTGCTGCAGGAAGGAATGAAGCGGATGGGCTTCAAGAAGTTACTGAGCGATTCTTGTAAAGGATACATCATCACTTCGTACCACTACCCGAAGCATCCTAACTTCACTTTTGATGAGTTCTATCGCAGGCTCAGTGATCTCGGTGAGTTGACTTGCTGTCTTTACTGGTAAGAAGCTGCCCCGCTACTTGGTTCCAGGTCGTCTCTCGGTTTACATTACAAGTTCCCTTATACCAACTCGGATACTTTCTCTGTCTGCCGGCGGTTGCAGAGTAGACTTCAACCCACAAGTGGCCATGGCTGGTCCGTGTTCCAACAGCTCAACGCTCCGACTGACCAATGGAGCAGAGGAGGGGTGGCAACGGCTGGTACCATGTTCGACAGCTGTGCACTCCAACCGACCAACGGAGCAGAGGAGGGGTGGCCACGGCTGGACCATGTTCCGACAGCTCAACACTCCAACTGACCGATGGAGCAGGGGAGGGGTGGCAACACCTGGTCCGTGTTCCGACAGCTGTGCACACCGACCGACCAACGGAGCAGAGGAGGGGTGGCAATGGTTCTACGCATCAGCATTCAGGAGACAGAGAGGGATAGGTCCACACCGTCGGCTGTCCAGAGAAGGGTTTTTGGTGGTTTCCCATTCTCCTACACTAAGACGAATGCCACGATAGTTCCTAGTACAGTGGAACCTCTATTATCCATTCACAGAAACTGCATTTTCCCAGATCATTCATTCAAATTACAGGGTCCCACGAACATCCTAATTAAATCATTATGTAAAAACTCCACGTTAGCCATTCCTCAAAGAAACAATTATCGGATCAACCGTCCAGAAATTTCAGTCCCATCAACTCTAAATCCTCGATCAAGCGTTTTTCAAAAAATATAGCTCACGAAAGGATAGCTACAAAATACCTATGAATCTTGATGTCTTCATGATAATTAGAGCAAGTACTGTTCTGGAAAGCAATCGGCGGTGAACGTGCATAAGGGATCATCTTAGCATCGCATTCAGCTGGTAGGGAATCCTCGGAAATCATAAAGCAGGTGGCCACAACAACTGGAAGGAGGCAGTGCATTTCAACAGCTCTACTTGAAGTGGAGAGACTTTCGTCAAATGTTCATATTTGTAAAACATCTACATTATGTCCAGGGTTAGAAATTTATTTTTGACTTTTTCAGATTGTATTCCGAACAGGTTTACAGCACTTCCTACAGCAGTCACTGGGCTTTCAGACAGGAATCAAAATGCTCCTTCGTAACACGAATCTAGTATTCATTCTCAACCCCAGAAGAGACGTTGCACCTTACGTATAATAAGCCATTACTATTTTGGGCCAGATATAATATGGGGATTTTTACGTTTATGTTTTTATGTTAAAATGTCTTTATAAAAACAGCAGGAGTTTTATTTGTGCAGGGTAACATTTAAAAAGTATGTATCGTTTCCCACTGTGTTGTGCAGTAAGCGCACTTTCCTGCTCAGCTCTAAACCGAAATTTCTGGAGTTTTGATGATTTTTTCTGTCTTTCCGATCTGCTTGTGATCGGTGACGCGCAGAATTGAATATATAATGCATTGGAGAACCAACATAACCTTTAAAAGTCAATGTAGGCCTAATTTACATGTCAATTGTCACAAACATTATACCGGTGACCAAATTACAATGAAAGATAAAAAAAGAAGGGATTTTGTCATCATGTTGGGTGCTTTTGTGTCCGATTTTATTGTATTAGATTAGAGAATTAAAAACTACCCGCAATCGATTGTTGTTCGGTTTGGCGTTCATTATTCAATTTTTTTATGAGATTGGCTGATCAAAGTTCCTGACATGAAGGAAGTTTGCACGGGAAACTGATCAAGCCTTCATGGTAAAACTGAATGTAAAGTATAGAGATTTTTAACTTATGTAATTAATGTTTGAAGCTGGCCGCATGGTCTAACTGCCTGCCTCTCACCTGGACTCCCCAGGTTCGAATCCCAACCACGTCGGGCACTTTTACCTGAATATGAGGGCTAGTTTTAGGTGATGAGCAGAATGAAGATATGGATATTGTCTTTGCCCTTTAATGTTTTTCCTTGTCTCCTCTTGTTTAACTTAAGAATACCATGCGCATGATTTCAGGAACAATCAGGGGCTTTCAATACGATTACTAATCCATATTCCTCCAGCTCGCCTGTGGAGATACAACATTCTGATGAAGGAATAAAAAAAAACTTCAGCTTGTCCCAGTTATTTCTGAGGTCGCTGGAGTCACCCAGGTTTATTTTGGGTTTGGCCGGGCGCCTTTCCTGATGCCACGTGATACTCGAGATGAAAATCTCGACCGGGATTTGACCCTTCGCCTTCTCGCTGGGTACCCAGGAGCCAGGCCACTGAGGTAATCACACCTCAAAGGAATACTTAACACGTCATTGTGGTTCGGGTCATCCTGTGTTCAGATTGTTGTCTATGTGGGAATTGCTTGCACGGTTATGCTGAATGAAGCCTACAGTGTGCTGCCTTCAGATGGCAGTGTGTTTTTGCTTAGTAAGAAGCTAGTATACGTCCGAACGTAGTTTAAACATTATTGTAGTGTATTGTAGTATCTGTACTTAGTCTGAACGTAGTTTAAAATTATCGTAGTGTATTATAGCATCTTATTAGAAAGTAGTGTGTTTATTCTATTACTGTGAAATATTTGTATAGTATAGTACCATTTCTGTGGTATCTGTAGTAACTCTCTTACTAAAATTCTGTTATTGTAATTAGGGTAGACTTAACTGCAGTTAAGAATTGTGCAATTCTTGTGTATTATTCTCTGTTTCCAGTAATTAACAGCAATTTTCATTGTGTTAGCGTGTTGTAGGAATAAAAATAGTACAATTAAGTAGTATTGTAGTGTAGTAGTAGCCTATATTAAATAACTTACTGTCGTGTGATCTTTGTGAACTAACCTAGACAATATTTCTTTCCTTTCATTTTTATTTTGCACAGAATAAGTTATCTTATTTTTCCTTTTCTTTTCATTATTTAGTAAAAACATGCCTAAGCAGTGCGAGTGTAGGAACTGTGGGCGTGGCCAGGCATTAAGGAGTATGAGGGAGGAGTTGGAGAGCTTGAGGGAGATAATTAGGATTCTCTCTGAGGACAGGAAGGAAAGTAGGCCTCCAAACAATGTACAGGAGACAGTAGGTGAAATAGAGGGATTGGAAGGAAATGGGGGAATTGTGGAAGACAGGTGGTCTAATGTTTTAAGGGGAAGGAGATTGCAGGCTAAGGGCTCCATTCAGGACAGGTGTCGGTGAGAAATCGGTACGAGTCACTGCAGGTAGAACAACCGAGGGAAGATGAGGAACAGGGAACTGTTGCCGAGAAGTTTGGAAGTAGGAGAAAGGGAAGAGGTAGGAAAGGGAAATGTGGAGTAGTGGATAGGAAAAGACAGGTGAAACAGGGTCATGGGATGGAGAAAAGGGAGGAGGAAGTAGCTTCTACAGCTGTCAGGAAAGATAGGACTGACCAGGAGGGGAGGGGATCAAATGAGGTGGGTAGGTTGAGGCTCTGGTCATGGGGGATTCTATCGTTAGACATGTCGGGAAAGTGTGTGGAGGAAAGGGTACCAAGGTAGAGTGTTATCCAGGAATTAGGTTAAGACAGATGTGGAAGAAAGTAGAAGAGGAGGGGGGGGAAAGGAGAAAGTGGTAGTGTTTCACGTTGGTACTAACAACATAAGACAAGCAGGTATAAGTACCAACATAGTTGGGGATGTGTGGGATCTGGTAAATGCAGCACGGATAAAGTTTAAGGAAGCGGAGATTGTTATCAGTGGAATACTGTACAGGAGGGATACTGACTGGAAGGTGATTGGGGATTTAAATGAGACTATAGAATGGGTATGTGGGAAACTGGGAGTGAAATTTCTAGATCCTAATGGTTGGGTACGAGATAGGGATCTACACTCAGATGGCCTTCACTTAAACCCCAGTGGTACATATAAGTTAGGAAATTTGTATAGAAGGGTTATAGGGAGGTACATTCAGGTAAACAGGGTGCGCTAGGCAGCGATGTTAAGGGAACAGGGAACTGGAAATCAAGTAGGGATGACATAAAACTGTTAGTGCTCAACTGTAGAAGTATTGTAAAGAAAGGAATAGAATTAAGTAATTTAATAGATATATACTTACCAGATATTGTAATAGGAGTTGAATCATGGCCGAGAAATGATATAATGGATGCAGAAATTTTCTGACGGAACTGGAGGGTGTATCGTAGAGATAGGATAGGAAAGGTGGAGGGGGAGTATTCATTCCCTTGAAAGAAGAATTTGTAAGCTACGAAAAAGTTAAAGGTGACAAGCACGAAATTCTAGGGGTAAGGCTCATTTCTAAAGATAATAGGCAACTAGATGTCTTTGGAGTGTACAGACCAGGAAAGGGTAGCGCAGATGCTGATTCAGAATTATTTGATAAGATAATCAGCTATGTGTGAAACGATAAGGAAAGGAACGTGATCGTAGCGGGTGATCTCAATTTACCAAATGTCAATTGGGAAGGTAATGCGAATGACAGGAAGCATGACCAACAAATGGCAAATAAGTTAATATGGGAAGGGCACCTCATTCAGAAAGTGACGGAACCAACTAGAGGGAAGAATATTCTGGATGTGGTGCTGGTAAAACCAGATGAGCTCTATAGAGAAACCGAAGTAATAGATGGTATTAGTGATCAAGAAGTTATTTTCGTGGTAATTAAAAATAAATGTGAAAGAAAGGAAGAGATTAAAATTAGGACTGTTAGGCAGTACCATATGGCTGATAAAACAGGCATGAGGGAGTTATTAATAAGCAACTATGATCGGTGGAAAATGGTAAATAAAAATGTAAACAGACTCTGGGATAGGTTTAAAGCAATTGTTGAGGAATGTGAAAATAGGTTTGTACCCTTAAAGGAGGTAAGGGATGGTAAAGATCCACTATATTATAACAGGGAAGTAAAGAGACTAAGAGGGAGGTGCAGGTTGGAAAGAAATAGTTAGAAATGGCTGTGGAAGTAAGGAGAAACTGAAGGAACTTACTAGGAAATTGAATCTAGCAAAGAAGTCAGCTAAGGATAACATGATAGCAAGCATAATTGGTGGTCATACAAATTTTAGTGAAAAATGGAATAGTATGTATAGGTACTTTAAGGCAGAAACAGGTTCCAAGAAGGACATTCCAGGAATAATTAATGAACAAGGGGAGTGTGTATGCGAGGATCTTCAAAAGGCAGAAGTATTCAGTCAGCAGTATGTAAAGATTGTTGGTTACAAGGATAATGTCGAGATAGAGGAGGTGACTAATACTAAAGAAGTATTGAAATTTACCTATGACAGCAATGACATTTACAGTAAGATACAAAAGTTGAAAACTTGAAAAGCTGCTGGAATTGATAAGGTTTCTGGGGATATACTAAAGACAATGAGTTGGGATATAGTACCATATCTGATGTACTTGTTTGATTTTTGTTTGCATGAAGGAACTTTACCAAATGAATGGAGAGTTGCTATAGTAGCCCCTGTATATAAACGAAAGGGCTTAAAGCTGAAAATTACAGGCCAGTCAGTTTGACATGCATTGTATGTAAGCTTTGGGAAAGCATTCTTTGTGATTATATAAGACTTGTTTGCAAAATTAATAATTGGTTTGACAGAAGGCAGTTTGGGTTTAGGAAAGGTTATTCCACTGAAGCCCAACTTGTAGGATTCCAGCAAGATATAGCAGATATCCTGGATTCAGGAGGTCAGTTGGACTGTATTGCGATTGACTTATCTAAGGCATTTGATAGGGTAGATCATGGGAAACTACTGGAAAAAAGGAGTGCAGTTGGACTTGACAAAAGAGTGACTGAATGGGTGGCTCTGTTTCTAGAAAATAGAACTCAGATAATTAGAGTAGGTGAAGCTTTATCTGACCCTGTAATAATTAAGAGGGGAATTCCTCAAGGCAGTATTATTGGACCTTTTTTCTTATATAATTATATCAATGATATGTGTAAAGAAGTGGGATCAGAGATAAGGCTTTTCGCAGATGATGTTGTTCTGTACAGAGTAATAAATAAGTTACAAGATTGTGAGCAACTGCAAAATGTCCTCGATAATGTTGTGAGATGGACAGCAGGCAATGGTATGATGATAAATGGGGATAAAAGTCAGGTTGTGAGTTTCACAAATAGGAAAAGTCCTTTCAGTTTTAATTACTGCGTTGATGGTGTGAAAGTTCCCTTTGGGGATCATTGTAAATACCTAGGTATAAATATAAGGAAAGATCTTCATTGGGGTAATCACATAAATATGATTGTAAATAAAGGGTACAGATCTGTGCACATGGTTATGCGACTATTTAGGGGTTGTAGTAAGGATGTAAAGGAGGAGCATATTTGTCTCTGGTGAGACCTCAACTTGAGTATGGTTCCAGTGTATGGGACCCTTACCAGGATTACTTGATTCAGGAACTGGAAAAAATTCAAAGAAAAGCAGCTCGATTTGTTCTGGGCGATTTCCGACAAAAGAGTAGCATTACAAAAATGTTGCAAAGTTTGGGCTGGGAAGACTTGGTAGAAAGGAGACGAGCTGTTCGACTAAATGGTATGTTCCGAGCTGTCAGTGGAGAGATGGCGTGGGAGGACATCAGTAGACAAATAAGTTTGGATGGTGTCTTTAAAAGTGTAGGAAAGATCACAATATGAAGATAAAGTTGGAATTCAAGAGGACAAATTGGGGCAAATATTCATTTATAGGAAGGGGAGTTAGGGATTGGAATAACTTACCAAGGGAGATGTTCAATAAATTTCCAATTTCTTTGCAATCATTTAAGAAAAGGCTAAGAAAACAACAGATAGGGAATCTGCCACCTGGGCGACTGCCCTAAATGCAGATCAGTAGTGATTGATTGATTGATTGATTGATTGATTGATTGATTGATTGATTGATTGATTGATTGATTGATTGATTGATTGATTGATTGGCAGACTGATTTTTAATACGTGGAGTACCACCTTCTGTCATCTCATGTAACCTATTCCTTTCTACATCATTCTCAGGTCAGCGAATATAAGTTTTCAGACTTTTATTTATTGGAGTAGTTATTGATATGTTTATTATCTTCTGTAGATAATGCTTACAAGCAAGTTCACATCCTTTATTTTTTAGGCATGGGGCCTTCATATTCTGACACACCAGTGGCATAGAAAAGAAAGAGGAAGAAAGAGGTTTAGAACGGCACTTGATCCCAGACGAATCGCTCATTATTTGGAACAAAGTGATGACAGTAAACGGTGATTTCTCTTCAGTATCTGTTGATGACCCTACGCACAGCCTTGTCTGTTGTGATATTTTTTTACTAAGCATAATATGAAAATAATTAACATGGGCCTATCATATTCCCATTAAAACGGGTCAATGAACGAGAAAGTAACATTTACTTCTGGGGTCATTTCTGGGTCACGCACTTGTTGAACCGGAAAACTGTCGCAGAGGTAAATACATCGGAATGTCTCCTCAACAATAATGCGCACAACAAGTGCTCCAGCATTGTTTTGGATTTCATAGTAGGGACTAACCAAAGTCAGATTCATCAGGTCACCGATGACCCGAACCGATAATAACTAAAGGCAGCATTGGGTCACCAGTGGGTTAATACAACGTAAAATTAAGTCTTCAAAATTCACTGCCACCGCAGGAAACATGTTAAAGATTCTAAATAATTACCAACTGCCCATTCATGCAGATCTTGATAGGCTTCGATTGAGTCATCCACCTGTTTGTATGGCAAAGAATCTTATAGCTATCAACTTTGTTCTCCATGGACGGTAGTCGCATGAATGGAGACAGTCTGCATGAACGGAATGCCCTGAAATGCCGTCCATCACAGAAAGGATGTCTGGCTTTGATCAGCCTCCGGAGATCTGGACCAGATGAAACCGGATTTGGAAAAATCTCCTGTACACCATGTTGTTACAGCAGTAAGACTCTCCTCCAAGAATTGAAAGACACCACAGACAATTGTTTATATTAGTAATTTAGACTTTAAATTCTTATTATTTGCATGTGTATATTTGTCATATGAAAAATAATCCACAATTCTCTTTACTTGTAGTGTAACCAAGTTCCTGTCTATCTCTATAAGCCAAGGCAAGTTCCTTGTAATGATCACAATGCTGTTGTGAATATATGTAGCAGTCATTTGTACAGTTTCTTCTTCTTTCGCTTCTTGATGGATAGAGTAATGGAGTAGTGACCTCCAATTTCATCCACTCTGAATTCTCTTGGCACATGAACAGCTCTTCTTTCTACTCCGACCTTCATTTGTTTACCTTGTCTTGGTGCCGGTACATTCTACACTAACTTTCTCACACACTGATAGAATTTTCCATTTCTTGCCTTTACCAGGTGTGTGCACAAGTCTTTTCCAGTTTCACTAAGAGATGGCGCCAGCGAGCAGTACGCAGCGTATGTATTTGACACATGCGTCAGTTTGTTCATCTGACATTAGCCTACCAACGCACACAAGTTGAGTCCGCCAAACACTAAGAGTCTGTGTTGTATCGTTCAGTCGACGTTTGTGCGTGAAAAGGAACATTTGCGGCACGCAGTGCTTTTCTTATATAATCAAAAGAAAAAGGCTGTGGAAAGTAATCGTTTGCTGGTAGAAACATATGTTGATTGGAACATGTGAGACATGGTTTTGACAATTTATACATGGTAATTTAACTGTGAAAGACAGATGATATAGATGTTGATTCCCATAGGGATTCTGAAATATTTGTCCTGAATGAGTAAATTTATAATACCAATATAAATGGTCCGTTATTGGACATTATAAATTTTCCAGCTAACTCATTCTTGGTTGCCAGCGTTTCGCCCTCGTGTGCTAGGGTGGGCTCATCAGTTGGTACCTAGCACACCTACCAATACGCTGGCTAGTGCATACCGTGGAGGCCACTGCGTAGGCTAACTGGAGCCACCGGCAGTGCCAATGCACTAAGAGACTTTGTCTCATCACTAAAAATTGATGCCTGCTTGGCCATCAGATGATATAGATGTTGATTCCCATAGGGAATCTGAAATATTTGTCCTGAATGAGTAAATTTATAATACCAATATAAATGGTCCGTTATTGGACATTATAAATTTTGCAGCTAACTCATTCTTGGTTGCCAGCGTTTCGCCCTCGTGTGCTAGGGTGGGCTCATCAGTTGGTACCTAGCACACCTACCAATACGCTGGCTAGTGCATACCGTGGAGGCCACTGCGTAGGCTAACTGGAGCCACCGGCAGTGCCAATGCACTAAGAGACTTTGTCTCATCACTAAAAATTGATGCCTGCTTGGCCATCAGATGATATAGATGTTGATTCCCATAGGGAATCTGAAATATTTGTCCTGAATGAGTAAATTTATAATACCAATATTTATAATACCAAAATTTATAATGTCCAATAACGGACCATTTATATTGGTATTGTGAAAGACAGTGCGCGGTAATGCGTATTATGAACTCTTGAAGCCCGGCAAAACCATTAACGCACAATGCTATTGCCAACAAAAGATTAATTTAAATCACGCATTGATAGAAAGATGACCGGAATGGGCCAGAAGACATGGCAAAGTGATTTTGTTATACGACAATGCGCCATCTCACACAGCAAAACCAGTGAAAGACACCTTGAAATTGCTTGTATGGGACATCATTCTCTACCCGCCGTACTGCCCGGACCTGGTGCCATGTATCACCTCTTCGCATCAATGGGGCACGTGCTCGCAGAGCAATACTTCAGCAATTTCGAGGAAGTTGGAAAAAGGCTTGACGAATGGTTTTTTGCAAAAGACAAGCAGTTTTTCTGGCATGGTATTCATAACTTACCTGAAAGATGGGCGAAGTGTGTAGAAGCTGACGGCCAATATTTTGAATAAATAATAAAATGAACTTCCTGTGAAAATTACGTTTTCTTTACCTCAAAAACCGGCAAAAATTTACGCATGTACCTCATAGTTCTGAATTACATGAAGACAGTGCTCTGTCAGACCATCCCTATGCAGTTCTTTTCTTGAACACAGCATACTGCCTTTTCTTCTTAGTTATATCCAATTCCACCCTATCTTTATGATAAGTAGTGAGCCTTGTTATACTGCCAAACCTACAATCTGCATTTGTGAAGAAAAAAGTTGATTTAACTGGATATTACAAGATTTGTTAAATGTTTTCCGATGCTGTGTTGATGTTCTGTAAAAGTACAAGTACAGTACAATTCGTCTAGAACAGAGCAGTGCTGATCATTTCTTGTGTTAACCATCAATTGAATTACTGCACGTCACACATACAGTGAAGACTGCGATATATTTTACCAAATTATTCAGGAGAGAGAAAATAATTATTTTAAAATGTTTTATGGTTTAACAGAGTTTTAAATGTGCACATTTTAAACTTCCTGCTTTCATCACCTTATTTGTCTGTGTTTTGCAAAAGGTATGCTGATTGATCCCACTGTAATAAGATTCGAGGAAACTGAACAGCAGCCTCGATTACTGTGCGAGGAGAAAGAGGCCATGTAGGAAACGTGCACTGAGGGTCTCGGAGGGCTTATGATTGGCACTAGAGGGACAATTCCTAAGGAGACTCTGAGCTCCCTAAGAATAAGCAAAATCCCGGACAGCATTATCCAGACCATAGCAGACTCTGTGTTGAAAAATTCATTGGTGATTGTTAGACACCATCTGTACTCCCTGTCCTGAAATACCATGTGTTGGATTTTCTTTTTTCAATAAAATCCAAAAGAGAAAATCTGCCTGATGGTTGACAAGTTTAATCTTGAGTTTTAACTCGAGCCCGCTTACATCCAGATATCACATAAAAGAAACACTGTTCATATGAGCTGATCAGGAGGCTGATCTCTCTCATTTCCGTAACAGGGGCGGCTATGAGGTGGATTATCTCTGCAAATATAATATCAAATTATGAACATATTATTTAAATATTTGAAAATTTTATATTACTACACACCCCCAAACCCCATGGCGCAACAGCTCTGAAGGGCCTTGGCCTACCAAGCGACTGCTGCTCAGCTCAAAAGCCTGCAGATTATGACGTGTCATGTGGTCAGCACGACGAATCCTCACGGCCGTTATTCTTGGTTTTCCAGACCAGTGCCACCATCTCACAGTCCGATAGCTCCTCAATTGCAATCACGTAGGCTGAATGAACCTCGAACCAGCCCTCAGATCCAGGTAAACATTCCCGACCTGGCCGGGAATCGAACCCAAGGCCTCTGGGTAAGAGGCAGTCACCCTACCCCTACACCGCAGGGTCGGCTCATATTACTACACTCACCGGCAAAGAAACAAAACACTACATATTTCAGACAAAATTTAATGTTAGTCCATTTGAAACATAGTAAAAATCAAATATTATGACATTACAACAATATGGCAATGTATCATAAGTTAATCAGTGTATCTGAGAAGTTTCAGTGCAATAATTTATAAAGACTGTTGATCATGACAATCACAACAGTCCACCAACATGAATTTGGAAATGTTGAAACCTGGAGCTCTGCACAGTTTTGTATGTAGTCCATTTATCCACATGTTTTCAACACAGTAACAGGTATTACCACCTCTAGCCACAGTTACAGCTGTGATTCGATCGGGCATGCTCAAGATACAATCTCAAATGTTCTCTTGCTGTATGAGCTCGCATTCTGCTTGGAACGCAGCCCAAAGTTGAGCCAGTGTGTCGAGGGAACGACTCGTAGCATGTGTCCCAAGTATATCGCAGGTATGCTCTATCGCAGGTATGCTCTATCGTGTTTAGGTGGGGACTAGGAGCAGGCTACACGATGCGCTCAATTCCGACTTCATCCAGGTACACATGTACACAAACAGCAATGTGTGGGCGAGCATTGTCATACATCAGGATAAAGTTCTCACCGATGACAGGTGCAGAAGACACCTCGTGATCGACTAAAATCTCCTTGATGTATCGGTGGGCTGTTAAGACTTCCATTGTTGACAAACACAACCTCCATGCACACATCAGTGGTAATCTCCGCCCAGACCATCACAGAGCCTCCATCGATCGGTGTCCTTGCAGAGAATGAACAGGGTGAATAACATTCCCTGGATCTTCTCCATACTCTCTCCCTTCCAACTGGGGTCCTCGTACAGAATTTGGATTCATCTGTGAACAGCACTGAGCTCCACAGTCCAGTTTCGCTGGGCGTTGGCGAATTGCATCCAAGAGGCGAGGTGCTCGCACGTAAGCAGAGATCCTATAGCGGGCCTCTCAGGCTTTAAATCCGCTTCATACAACCTCTTCCTTACTGTCCTTTCACTGATGTTGTGCCCTGTACTTGCTGCAAATGATTTCTGGCCTCCACAGCTGTTGTGTGTTGATCATGAAGAACTTGCATTACGACAAAGAAGTCATCGCGCTCTGCAGTGCTTCTCCTATGACCAGAACCGCGTCTCCTGGTGTATATATTGTCCTATATATACCTTCAGTCAATCAACATTTTAACAGTTCTATACATGTTAGAACAAGATGTACTTATAAAGTCTGCTACATAGCGTATACTGTGCCCATCCTCCACTAATGCTATGCCCTTGCTGTGTTTTCAGGTGAAAGAGCCATTATGAGCCGACTTACAAGTGTTGTAGACAAGCCATAATGTCGCTGTTTGAGGCAGTATTGGTGCTGTGATTGTCACGATCAGTAATGTTTATCATTTACTGCACTGAAACTTCTCCAATGGCTATTTAACTTACGATACATTGCCATATTGTTGTAATGTCGTAACATTTAATTTATACAAGGTTTCAAATGAACTAACATTAAATTTTGTCTAAAGTATGTAGCGTTTTGCTGGTGAGTGTATTATTATTAAAATTATTTCTTGATTTGCTGTTTCAGAAATTGTCAGAAAATTAACTCTCTTGTCATCTGTAGGTGATGACGAGCAGTTTCTTTCACCTTCCACATGTTTCATCTTCCTCAAATTTCTTTATCACAAAACCAGAATTTTAGATCTTTTTTCTTCTAACAATTGTGAAAACACATATCTGTGTAGGTTCACTTCCTGGGGATCAGTGATAGAGTGATGACCTCTGGATGCCAAGATTGCTACATCAAAACCGGCGGAGGTAGTCTTATATTTGAAGTGCGGGAAAAAAGTCCAAATGACGCTCCATGTCGCACGATGTTGGTTGGTCAGAAATATCTCTGGTGTCGCATTTGGTGTTTGCCCGACAAAATAAATTAACCGCTCAAGCCGGTTCAACATATACGTGCACGGACCTACGAAACGTAAGCGGTTTGACGTGTACCTGTACGGACTAGGCTAGTGATGTTGGAGATGTATATCTGCATGCCATCTGTTGGTTGCCAGCGTGAACTTTTAGCACGGCTTGCAGCACAGGGTATTTTACTATGCTGGGGAGCATCTTCTACCATAATACGGCATTGTGTTGGCGTAAAAAGAATTTATTTCATCAACATTCATCAGTGTAAACAACATGTCAGCGTCTTCGCATGGTCTGTATTTATCTAAAGCAGCTCTCAAATGCATATTAGGTGAAAGCAGTGATGAGAATAATTCGAATGATAATGAAAGTGTTAGTGGTGATGATTATGCACAACAGGAAATTGTGTGATGGAAAGAACAATAGTAATATCAGCGAATGCTCACCCAAGTGGTCATGGGCATCTGTTGATTTGAATTTTCTTCCAACAAAAATCTGTTTCACAGGTAACTGTGGCCCAACTAGTGTAACTGAGTGATTCGGGATTTTTTAAATTGTACGTTGATGAAGTATTAGTGGATGTTATTGTTAGAGAGACCAATAGATATCCAGTCCCTTGAATAAAATGTCCCAAATGAGACAGTGGAAAGAAGTGACAAGTTAAGTTTTTGGCTTGTTCTTATGGGTATAATTCAGAATCCAACACTCAAATTGTATTTCAGTAGAGATCCCTTTCTTGAAACCTCAGTTTTCTCTGACCATAACACTGGATAGATTTGAACTTATCTTGAAATTTCATTCTTCAGAAAATTCAACACCCAGCTGGATTTCTAAGAAGGTAATTAGGCATTTTTTTTACTTTGCATGCAACGTGCCTTTTTGTATGAAGATAATACATCTACGTGATATGAACAATTCACCGAGCTCGATAGCTGCAGTCACTTAAGTGCGGCCAGTATCCAGTATTCGGGAGGTAGTGGGTTCGAACCCTCACTGTCGGCAGCCCTGAAGATGGTTTTCCAAGGTTTCCCATTTTCACACCAGGCAAATGCTGGGGCTGTACCTTAACTAACGCCACGGACGCTTCCTTCCCATTCCTAGGCCTGTCCTGTCCCATCGTCGCCATAAGACATATCTGTGTCGGTGCGACGTAAAACAAATAGCATATGAACGAAATCCGACAAGTCGTTTACAAGTTACAGCAATGTTTGTGACGGCATGTAAAATGTATTACCGCTGTAAGGTAAAACTCGCCCAGCAGAGATCTGGTTGACTCTGCCATCCTGAGGAGTGAAATATCACACAGCCTGCCTACAGTAGCTGAGGCTGTGCAATTACACAATTATTCATAATATTCACGTTTTTTTTTTGGACACTTAATATTGAGAAATATGAGAACGAAATTACATGTAGTGGAGTGGAGAAAATAGCCGGAAACCTGGTTGTTTGTTCGCAGGTCAGTTGATCTACCCCGGTAAAGTGACCAACGCCGACTGCTTCAGGATCGGAAACATCGGGGACCTGTATCCCAGTGACATGGAACATCTCTTGAAGTGCATCCATCAAGTCTTGTCTGCCATGGGCGTGCCCGTGCCGGTATCGTAAGGATCTTCATTCGAGCGCGAAGAGATCGAAATATTAGTCCTGTCTTTATGCGTGATAAGTGCACTTTGTTCCTCTCCTCTAGTCTTGTTTTATCTGTTTCTTGATCAGTCTGTGCATCCCGTTGCCTTCCAGATCCTTCTCAAACCATTCTCTTTACATTTTTAAACCATTTTCTCCTTGATGCAGCTATGCTTTCACAGAGGAGCTGTTTCATTGAATATATTGACAAATCTTTTTATTTTGCATCCTATCTCCTCAAACACTGACCAAACGAACTTCATTTTCGCAAGTTGGAACCTGCTCTTGAGAGTGATGTGCAAAAAAAAAAAAAAAAAAAAAATAGCAGAGCAATTGCTTTTACCAGGAATTCTTAGGAAATACTTTGATTTGTTTGAGTAGTGAAGTCAAAGAATTGTTTTGCAACTATTTTTGTTTTGGAAAGCCCCAGAAATATAAATCCAGGGGAACCGTGGCTCTGAGACACATATTTTAACATAGATATGCTGTAAACCAGTGTTGTAGAGTAGGTGAGCCAAATTGTAGTTGATATATTTTCAGTAAAATTTTATAACATTTCTATGATACTCTTAATAGAAAGGCATTCACTTTAATTTTACAACTTACAAAAACTGTTATCACAAGTACTATTTCTATATGAGCATCTATATAAATAAAATAAGAGTTTTCACTGTACCTTGGTCAGAATTTTTTAAAATTGGTGTTTGTGTGTTCGTCAGGCTCACAATCACAAGAAAATACAATTTTTCAATTTCTATATGTATGTATTTACAAGAAAACGGCTGAACAGAAATTAATGAAAATTTGTACTTAAGGTCAAGAAAGAAGACACTACAATCTAGGCTATAAATAATTTTATTCATGCTGGCTGAAATAATAGTTATGGGGAAGATCTAAACATAAATGTTCAAATATCTCCATTGAAAATGCTACTTAACAAAAGTTCTAGAAATTAACATTTCTGATCTTATGCATCTGTACAAATTGATTTTATAATGAATAGATAATAATGGAAATACTTAGATTCTCTACTTATTTTGCTGTGACCTAGTGTCCTACTGTTATATTAATCTTAACAAAGAATCCTTTGTAACAGAGGAAAGAGAAATATTAAATTCTGATCTTCTGTGCCTAATATATTTTTATTGTTCTTAAAAATTTTACCGGCCCAATAATTAAATGCATTGTCTATCCCAAAGTGGGCCATGAGCGGATGTGTGCAGGATGGGCTGTCGAATCGACTTGAACGGCTTCTGATGGTGGTGAGTAGTTGGGGACGTGGGGGTGGGGGGCTTCATTCAGACACTGGCAGTGCCATGTATAACATCTGGGACGAGAGTGGACAAAGTCAAAGTTCCACTGAAGAAATCCAACTACGTCAATCAGAACGAACATGCGTGTGCAACTG
This sequence comes from Anabrus simplex, assembly GCF_040414725.1. Classification (NCBI taxonomy): domain Eukaryota; kingdom Metazoa; phylum Arthropoda; class Insecta; order Orthoptera; family Tettigoniidae; genus Anabrus; species Anabrus simplex. The sequence goes on along the minus strand of NC_090275.1, from coordinate 9,680,086 downwards.
GGGAGCCAAGGAGAAGCAGAATTCAATAACGTACTACTAAATATTGGAAACAGAACATTACAGGGATTGATTACGATTCCTGCATCACCGGTTAACCTTGTTCAGTTTTAGGGTAACTTAAATTGACAGTGGTTTTCAAGATATTTTTCAAAATACAAGCTATTTCAATTCATGAACAGGTGGTGAGAATATCATGGCACAAATTCTGGTTGAAGAGAGCGAATGCATACCAGTTAAGTTGGTCGTGAATGATGATGGTGGCCCGGTTTTACTTCCTCTTAATACAATTGTGATCACCAACATGACCGTACTGATCGTATCAAACTCTCCCACAGTTAGGCGTACTCAAGAACTCGGGTAAGAATTATAAAGATAAGCATAATTGACCAGCAGAAGAAACAGACTTCTTATGAGCTAAGAACAGGTCTGAGAGCACTCGTATGATCCATGACTCTCGGTTGTTGGTATCAGATCGGGACATAGTGTCCAGGTCCCTGAGCTGAAGACGTCCCACCCGTTTTGGCAGAGTCTCCTGTGTGAAACATTCCATGTTTTTAAACTCTGAAATTACTCAAAACATTTTGCCCATTAATCATCTTTAGTTTGTAACAAATAAAATGTATTAGTAAAAAGTTGAGATCAGGTTGTTTGAATTGAGAGTACGAAAACTCTTAAGACCTTAGTTCTGTTAGGGCGAGGACAAAAAATGCACTAACTAAAGAATTTCACGTATTCAATAGTAAATGTACTTAACCTTGAACATGTCTAACTTATGAATATTTTCAATTAATTAATTTTGTTTTTGTGATGTGAGTGCCTGAGCAGCCTACCCCAAGATATGGCCAGTTATATTGGCATTTAAAAAAATTTTTTTTTTTTTTACAATCGGCTTTAAGTCTGTTTAATATAGGTCTTACGGTGACGATGGGACAGGAAAGAACTAGGAGTCGGAAGGAAGTGGCCGTGACCTTAATTAAGGGACAGTCCCAGCATTTGCCTGGTGAGAAAATGGGGAAAGTACGGAAAACCCTCTTCAGAGCTGCCAACAGTGGGGTTCGAATCCACTATCTCCTGGATGCAAGCTCACAGCTATGCGCCTCTAACCGCACGGCCAACTCGCCCGGTTATATTGGAAGTTCAAGGGATAGAATATTCTCAACTGTTTGTTACTGCAGATGTCCTGTTTAGGTTACCACATTATCATTTGTGTAATATTACAGAGTTTTGAAATTTCCCTGCTGGTCTCAGAGTACCAGACGTCTGACTTGGCTGGAAAATTTTATGATTGTTGCTTCTTGGACTGTTGTGGCCGGAGCTGATGCTGTTGCCCCTCATCCTGGCTTGGTGAGCAGCCAATTTCGCCATAATTCCAGTGAGCTTTGTCAAGGCCGTCTGATAGCGGAGAGAGAGTTAGGAGTAGTTACTGCACAGTGAAAACGCTCCCCTCTGGGTCTTGCAGGGTTCTTCTTGTCCTTTTAGTGCTAGTTCTCAGATGTTACATAATCATAATCCCTCATCTCTATTGAAGAGTTTTGGGCTTTTTTTGAGTTTCTGCTGCTTCTGAATTTTCTGTAGTGAAAATGACTGTTAGAGGCTGGCAGCTTGGTTTCATCAAACAGGATGAGTTGTCTACAGTGCAATGTGTCTTCTGTCCATCCTGTGTCTATGGATCAGTCTGTGTCCGTGATGTAGACTGGTCCACAGCAGCTGAATGTAGTGGCTGTCGTAAAAAGGCTTTGTTTTTATGTCTTCCCTCTGGTCTGATGGCACATGCTGTAATTCTGATTATTATTCTTTACAGTGCTGAAGATAGTAGCGTAGTACTGTTGACTGTATTGTGATAAGAGACACTTAATTTAGGTTGTAAATGAATTTTATGAGACGGACGTTGAGTACGCCACCATACGTCTTTACAATATCAACAGTTATGACATGGAGTGCAGGATTTTTATCCACCCTTGAAAAGTTAGCTACGTTCTGATTTGGAATCGTTAGTCAGATACTTCATCTCTGATCCACCAACGGTGTCTTCAGCATTGACCAACGAACCTTCTTAATTCTACTTATGATGTACATAAATAAATACAGATAGGTCAGTTGTAAAAATGCTTCGCTCAGCAGTTGGAAGCTGCACCTATCTACGGCTGGCTGGCTAGCATACTGTTGCAGTGTTCTCCCCAGAACGTTTCATTAGCAGGCTGGTAGGAATGAGTAGCCAGGTGGGGAATACTACGTAAAAACTGAATATGATAAAATTTCAATTTATTGTACTACAGTAATATCAGACAGGTAAACATTAACTGCAAAATTGAACTATTTTAATGTTATTATCATGAACAAGATGAAACAGAGTATTTTGAACTTGTAGTGTTCTACTGCTCGTTTATAATCATTACAACACCGGGGCTTACCACTCGGTTGCTGTGGAGTGCCATATGGATTTGTGACATCGTGCAGAATAGAGTTCTCGCTTGCGATCCCACACTAATTAAGACACCGCTTGCACACGACATCACGTGATAATCAAACTAAACCTTTAAACTCCAAGCTGATTAGTGCAGTTATGCTGACAATAATGGAAATTCATCATTTAAGTAGGGTAAACAGTTTTACAGTATATACATTTTCATTTGGAGCAACCAGCGACTCAGATGTGTGTTGATATTATGTAACTATCACATATCTAGGTTATGTTAGCCGGGCGGTCTGTAAAAGCAGCAGGGAGGTGAGCCCATTCTAAAGGTTTTAGGGAGAACAATGCTGTTGTGACACCTCTGCAAGCTACACTGTGATGAGTAAAATGCTGCGCAGATGATGTGTCTGTTCACTTGCTATGTACCTGTATGCCCTCTTATGATCAAAAATTGAGTTCCCATAATAATAATGAAAAACGTAATTTAATGCTTTCAGTTAAGATCATTAAATACATTCAGGTAACTCAATCATAAAAGTACCAGTGTTTCACCTCGGCTCATCAAGGCTCTGACCGACATGTTCTCACGCCGAAGAAATAAATTAAAGTATCCTTGTGGGAGCTTAAGTTTGATCATGATCAATGGGTTCAATATAGAGGTAAAGTCCTCATTCCAAGGTGGTGCAGCTCTTTTCAGGCACACCCCTAATGGAGGTGAACTGCATGTACCATTTCAACCACATACCAGCCCTCCTGCCATTGTTAAATTTTGGGCAGTGCCGGGAATCAAACCCGGGCCCCCAAGAACGGCAGCTAATAACACTAACCGTTATGCTACAAAGGCAGGCAATATAGGGGTAATAAAGTATAGTATAGGAACTGCGATTGATAGCACACGTGAGGATAAACACAATTACAGGCGAGTGCGTGAAGAAGAGATGAGGACAATCTCCGACGAGTTCTTTTCTGCTTTCCACCTTCTGCAGGAGGATAGAGACTAAACGATAAAGATGAATACAGGTGGTGAAAGGTTTACTACACAGGACAAACACTATAGTCGACACGTTCAGTACTCCGATACTCTTTATCGGTTTTGAAATAAGTTCCGTTAAATTACAATTGCTTGCATTTCAAGGGTTGAAAGTGAGTCGAGATATATTTAGAAAGGAATTCATGAACATATAATGCTTTATTCATTACCTGTTGAATCTTGTTATTTTTATTTAAATAAAATTGAGAAGAATATATAATTCTCAGTTCTTGGCCCCATCATTCAAACAGTCAACGCCATCCGTGAAACAATCAGTGTCATAGTTAAATCAAACTTGCCCATATGGCACAGTGTAGCCATCTGGTAAGTAACTGTTTTACTTGCAATGAGAAAAATTTTCGATGGTATCGATAAGTAACTACAGTTCTTGAGTGAAACGGTCCACCTGTTCAACACTTTATCTCATATATTGAGTTATATACAGGATGTTTCAAAATGAATATCAGGGTTTTAAGGCTCTGCGTTGTTTATTATATTGAACTTACATTTGTAAATAATACATGACGTGAAAGAGCAACTCAAACAGTTTGTCCTACAAGTGTTCAATGTCAGCACCATTCATCACCCTCTCACTCGTTCAACACGTCCTTCTTTTGTTGCTCGTCGGGTTTTCTGCCCTTTGCAAGGAGAGCCGGTGTCTTCAAACTTATGATACACCTGCGGATGTTATTATCACATCGAGGATTACAAGAGAACATAATACGGAATGCACATTGCACTATAACTACAGACTCAGTCCTTGCAAACTGTAAAATACAAAAAGGTTCCTGTTCCCCAGTCACCATCCTTGCTACTAGCTACTAAACGCAGGAACTAGTGCATGTGCACAGGTACAAACACATATACAACAAACTGAGTTCCTCTTTCATTTGATGTATTATATATAATTGTAAGTTCAATGTCATAAGTACCTACAGAGCCTTAAAAACTGAATATTAATTTTGAAACGGCCTGTATTAGTAGGAATACACGACATCCGCAGTTCCTTCAAAGATAAGTATAAGGTTAAAAAGACAACACTTTATCCTTTAAAAAACAAGTATGTAATAATAATGTCTTTACGTTGAATTGTATGTCTATGTGGATACAAGACCCTTTCATTTGAGAATGTAATAGTGTCAACACGTATATGGAAACAAAATTAATCAGTTGCTGAAGTAACTACAATATCGTGACGTTCCACTTTTTACATTTGACGTCGTGTGGAATAAAATATTTTGTTGATATTGTTTCAGTCACTGATGTTGCGTGTTTTCAATGTGTCTGTAACCTCCTGGGATGATCAGTACAATAGGCTGTGTGGTGAATAAATTCTGATACGAATAAATAATTTATTAGAATTATTTCAAATACATTTTTATCTACCAGTTATGTACAATACAGTCTCAGAAGTCGTTGCCACAGCTTGTATGTTACGAGAAACAGCACCGTCTAAGAATGACCGAACCAGCCACAGAGATGATAACGACTGGATTATGTAGAGGTGATGGGTTGTTTCTTGATGCACTGCTGAATTCTCTTGTCGTAGAAGAGACATCTTGCGACACCTGCAGAACAAAAAGTGCTCTTAATACAATAAAAAATGCGTCAACTTCATTAGCCTATAAGGAATGTAACTGGAACAAACAAACACATGTTCAAAGATAAGATTTCCATAGGGACCCTGAAATATTTGCCCCGATTGAGTAAATTTATAATACTAATATAGTTGGTCTGTTATCGGACATTATAAATTTTCCAGCTAACTCATTCCTTGTTGCCAGCATTTTGCTCCAGTGTGCTAATTTGGGCTCATCAGTTGGTAACTAGCCCACCTACCAAGACGCATGCCTACTGCACACCGTAAAGGCCACTGCGTAGACTACTTGGAGCCAGCGGCAGAGCCAATGCACTGTGAGAGACCTGATTTCAGGTTCCCAATGGGAAACATGTATATCATCTGATGGCCTAGCAAGCATCAATTTTTTTTAAATGAGGCAAAGTCTCTCATTAGTGCATTGGCACTGCTGGTGACTCCAAGTGGCGTAGGGAGTGACCTCCACGGTATGCACTAGCCATGTGTCTTGGTAGGTGTGCTAGACACTAACTGTTGAGCTCAAATTAGCTCACTGGCGCAAAATGCTGGCAGCCAGGAATGAGTTAGCTGGAAAATTTATAATGTCCGATAACGGACCAACTATATTGGTATTCAAAGATAAATCAGGGCATTTATTCACTGCCATGACAAGTCTCGAAAGGTGCAAGATAGCGGAGTGGCGCTTTCGTTGACCATTCTCATGCAAAATAGTATAGAAAAAATTATTTGAAACAGTGCCTGAATTAGTGTAGAGGGGAGATTCTTCTTGTCAGAGATCAACAAACCCATCTCTGCAAGTATTCTTACTTGTATACAAGAATTAAAACAGAGACTTCATAAATCTGCTAATTTTTTTTTTTTTTTAAATCTAGGACAACATGTAGTAGTATTTATTCACTCATTATGTTGTTTACATATTTACAGGACTCTGTTTCTTATATACATAACTCTTCTAATAACATTATTACTTGAGAAAAAATAATCTTGTAATTAAATCACATATATTACAGAAGTAGTAGTATTATTATTAACTTATTAATACTTAAAATAAATTGAACTTGTAACTATCTCTTGCACACATTAAATATATTATTATTATTATTATTATTATTATTATTATTATTATTATTATTATTATTATTATTATTATACATAACAAAATCACACCAACCTCAACAGAGTCGAGTAGATATCAGTAAAATACCATGTAAGGTGAAACCTTGTGTGTGGTAATTTAGAATATTAATTACATAGAGAGAAATATATTTTTAAATGATGCCTGAAGTACAAGTATGGGTATGAGTGAATGATGGATATGATCAACAGCACATGGTGGAGCATCGAATAGAAATTGAATATGTTGACGTGATATTCTCGTTTAGTTATATCTTCAATAACAGTTTTATTATCCCTGACAAACGATTTAAGACACTTCAGACTCATTTTCTGACTTAATGAAGTAGTTTGTAAAGAACCGGAAAGGACATTAAAGAATTTTGGAATAAAGTACAAGAAATTGCGCTTTGTTATGCTAAGTTTGGGTTTGTATAATATACAACGGTGGTACATCTTACTGCATGTTGAATATTCATGTTTAATATTCTCAATTATATTTTTGTTTTTGTTAATATATTTGTATACTAGCAAGATACCCGTGCTTCGCTACGGTATTATACTGAAATTTATAATTGAATGTTGTTTTAGATATATAATCAGCCGAAATTCGCGATCTGAATCGTTTTCTGCGAGAATCCGCCAAAATTCGCGATCTGACTCGCTTTCTAATAGATTATGGCAAGTTTCCTCCCATTTTTCAATCTTTATTTCCAGCAATCGATTTCGTACTTCCCAGGCTAGGTCCAGGTATTCCACCCTGTCAGTTGGGTCCCTAAATCTTTGCCATCTTTTCTTATAAGCATTTTTAATATGGAACAAATCCTTCAGGAGATCCGGCGTGGTGTCGTCTTGGGTGCCTTGCCGGTACTGAACCCGCGGCCAGACTGCATTCTTAGTCATTACCCGTCCAGGACCCGTTTCCACCGCGGTCCGCACATTTGACGACGGTCCAGAACATTATTATTATTATTATTATTATTATTATTATTATTATTATTATTATTATTATTATTATTATTATTATAGATGTTCTGGACCCGACAGCAAGATGCAAGACCACTACTTGGCGGTAAATTACATCTGCTGCCATTGTTATTGTTGAGAATGTGACCAGCACCAATGTCGCGCGTAGGCAAGTGTGCGGGATTTCTGGCGATAGGAATGACATACTTCCGTGCATTATTGACCTTATTATAGAGGTGAACAATTGGACGGTCAATCTCATTCCTATCGTTTATATCAAATGTGTTTAAATTTTTATTCATATGCCAGGAGAATCTACTGTAATATAAGAACGTTCTCCGAAGGAAAAGATGGCTGTTGAAAACGAACCCAGGAAAGATCAAAAAGATCGGTTTATGATCAGAATAAGTACATCGAAAATATACAGCCTGTTTCCAGTCATTCGACAGGGTCAGGAATGGAATGAATAAAGCCCCATCTAGCGGCGACAGTAGGAATTGTGCCGGCTGCCGAAGCACTCCTCTGGGGCAATGATCGATGAATGACAAATGAAATGAAATATTGGACAGTGTTGCTGGAATGAATGATGACAGGGAAAAGCGAAGTATCCGGAGAAAAACCTGTCCCGCCTCCGTTTTGTCCAGCACGAATGTCACATGGAGTGACCGGGATTTGAACCACGGAACCCAGCTGTGAGAGGCCGGCGCGCTGCCGCCTGAGCAACGGAGGCTCCTTATAAGTACATTATGAACAGCAAAATCAATTGGTCTCACCTCCTTTTACACCCCACCGCCGTTAAGTTTATTTACCCCCCCCCCAAAAAAAAATTAAAAGAAGGAGTGTTTCTTTATGTTTAAAGGAGATTCCAAATCCCAATGTTCACGTCTATTACCTTGAGTTTTGAGATATAAGTATCTCCATAAAAATAATTCGCTTTTTTTTACTTCCTTTCACACTTCTCCCCCCCCCCTCCCCTTAAGTGAATTTTCCGGCAAAAAATACTTGTTTCTTTAATAGTAAAGGATCTTCTAAATAGCAATTATCACGACTCTAACTTCTTCAGTTTTTGATTTATGTGTCCTCATGAAAGGAATTCAACTCCTTTCCACTCCCGCCCCCCAAGATGGTTTCCCCCCACAAAACGCGTATTTCTTTGTTTTTAAAGGAGATCAAAATACCAATTTTCACGTCCGTAACAACTTTAGTTTTTATTAGATGTATGTATTCTCATACAATTAAGTCAATTGATTTTAGAATTCTTCCCCCCCCCCCCCCTTTCATTGGATTTTCCGAGAATACGCGTTTCTTTATTTTTAAAGGAGATCCCATATACAAATTTTTAGTTCTGTATATATTCAGTTTCTGAGATATATGTATCCTCATTAAAGGCATTCAACCCACTATTCACCCTTTTACACCCCTCCTATTGGGATTTACAGAAAACGAAAAAATACTTATTCCTTTACTTTTAAAGGAGATTCTAAATACCAATTTTTACATCTGTAAACTTTTAAAGTTTTAAGATATAGACACAATCATTTTAAAAATTCACCCCCCTTTTCACCCCCCCCCCCATTATCCGGATTTTTCAAAAACGAAAATATACGTGTTTCCTTATTTTTAAGGTGGATCCCCAATACCAATTTTCAGGTCTGTAATATCTTCAGGTTCTGAAATATAAGTAGCCTCGTTAAAGGCATTCAACCTCTTTTTCACCCTTTTCCACCCTTCCTATCGGGATTTTCCAAAAACAAAAAAAAACGTGTTTCTTTATTTTTAAAGGAGATTCTAAATACCATATTTTACATCTATAAACTTTAAAAGTTTTGAGATATAGATACACTCATTTTAAAAATTCACCCCCATTTTCACCCCCATTATTCGGATTTTCCAAAAACAAAAAAATACGTGTTTCTTTATTTTTAAAAGATCAAAGGTACCAATTTTTAGGTCTGTAATATCTTCAGTTTCTGAGATATAAGTATCCTCATTAAAGGCATTCAATCCATTTTCACCCCTTTTCACCCCTCCTATTGGGATTTTCCGAAAACAAAAAAATACGTGTTTCTTTATTTTTAATAAAGATTCTAAATACCTATTTTTACATCTGTAAACTTCAGAAGTTTTGAGATATAGATGCACTGTTTTTAAAAATTCACCCCCCTTTTCACCCTCCCATTTATTAGATTTTTCAAAAACAAAAAAATACGTGTTTCTTTATTTTTAAAAGAGATCAAAAGTACCAATTTTCAGGTCTGTAATATCTTCAGTTTCTGAGATATAAGTACCGGTATTCTGATTAAAGGCATCCAACCCCTTTTTTACCGTTTTTCACCCCTCCTATTGGGATTTTCTGAAAACAGAAAAATACGTATTTCCTTATTTTTAAAGGAGATTCTAAATACCAATTTTTACATCTGTAAACTTTCAAAGTTTTGAGATATAGATACATTCATTTTAAAATTCCAACCCCCTTTTCACCCCCTTAGCGAAGGAATATCCAAAAATCCTTTCTTAGCGAGCACCTACATCTTAATATGAATCTATGCCCAAAATTTCATTTCTTTATGTCCAGTAGTTTTAGCTCGGCGATGATGAATCAGTCAGTCAGTCAGTCAGTCAGTCAGTCAGGACAAGCTACTTTATATATATAGATTTCAAGGGCATAGACATTAAATATATTTGCTTCACATATAATTGACTATTTGGGTATAATCATCCTTTCTGGTACATTATTCGTAACATAAGGTTTTGAACAACCTGTATTTTATTTATTACATTTTTGTAGGCTCCTCCCCATGCTAATATTCTGTAGCTAAGAATAGACTGAACTAAAGCATAATAAACCTCTCTAAACAATTTCATACTGGATATGTATTTTAAATTGTGAAATATATAAACAGTTCTTCTGATTTTCTTAAATCGGTAATCTGACTTTTCCATTTCATGTTTGAATCAATTAATAATCCCAAAAAATTAACATTACTTACTTTATAAATTTTGTAGCAGTGACAATTAAATTTACAGTTGATGTTGTGTACAGTTAATTCATTAAAATTGTTCTGTGTATCTGTTACTGAAAAATTCATGAATTTTGTCTTTTTAATGTTTAAAAACAATTCATTATTATCTAACCATGCTTTAACTTTAAGCAGTGCTCGAGTTGCTCTCTGTCTGACAAGATTCTAGCTATCACCCTCTACATAAATGACTGTATCATCTGCATATGTTACGATGTGCGTATGTTCGGCATTTGCTATTGTTTTCTCTAGATCATTAATAAATAGAATAAACAATAGTGGACCTAAGACTGTGCCTTGTGGGACACCCTTTATTATCTTCATCGGTGTGCTTAGAGATTGATTAATTTTGACATACTGTACTCGATCTGTCAAGTAACTCTCAAGCAAATCCAGCACATTACCCCTAAAGCCGTATTTTTCCAATTTCTGGAGGAGCAAGCGGTGTGACACACTATCGAATGCCTTTTCAAGGTCGAGAAATATCCCTGTAGAGAGCAGAGAAGAATTAAGATTTTCATATATTCTCTTTGTTAAGGTGGATATAGCATCACTCGTTCCAAGATTTTAATGAATCCAAACTGTCTGGGTGAAAGTATTTGGTGTTTTTCTAAAAATTGATAAATATTGTTCTTTAAGCATTTCTTGAATATTTTTTATATAGTTGTAGTTATCGAAATGGGTCTGTAATTTCTAATGTCATAAATATTTCCAGACTCGTGAAGAGGTTTTACTATTGTTGTTTTAAGCTGCTTTGGAAAGTAACCTAAGGTGAAGGAATCATTGATAATATTCAGCAACGATTCCTTTAATGACTCTATATTTTCTTTAATAATTCGAGCCAAAATATTGTCTATTCCTACAGCTTTGTTTTCTTGTACTTCACTCAAACATCTCTTCGGATCATATTCTGTTACCGGTGCAAGGAAGCAAGTATGAGGGTTGCGAGCGATATTTAATGTGGAGTCGGAAATCTGTCTGTGATGCTTTGCTTTCTCAGTGGTTTCGTTAATGAAATAATTGTTAAATTTATTGGAAATATTTATGTCATCTTTACAGATTTCACCTTTATATCTGATTTCCTTGATCCCTTCTTTTCTAACTGACTTTTGTGTTATTTCATTGACTAGGCCCCAGACCTTACCCCGGTTATTTGAATTGCGATTGATCAGATTCCTATAGTACTCAGTTTTTGTTTTCATAATTAGATCATTTGGTTTGTTCCTATATTTCCTGTACTGTTCTTTAATTTCCAAGTTATACTTAATTTTTAAATATTGTTGATAAAGTCGGTCTCTTGTGTGAATAGATTTCACCAAACCGTAAGAAATCCATTCTGTTCTTTTAACTTCCTTTGATTTCAATTTAGCAGTGGAAGGCTAATGCAGCTTTTAATCGTATTCACGAATTTATCAAGTTTGATATATAAATCACTGCTGTTTAAGATGTCTCCCCAATTTATTTTACTTAAATGATTTTTAAGCTCAAAATGATCTATTTTAAAACAGTTACGTCGAAAATCTGGTATATTATTAGGGACCGAGGCATTTTGAATGTTGAGACTTACTATTGTAGGGTAATGATCTGAAATTTTACTTTGAGAGATGATAGACAGAATGTCGTCATTTCTCAACCTACTTTTAATTAAAGCATGATCAATACAGGATTTACTTGTACCAGATACTCTAGTAGGTTTATTTATTAAGGACTGAAAATTACTTTCTTGTAACATGTTGAGATATTCTTCACAGTCGTGTTCATTTAAAAAGTCTATATTTGTGTCCCCCTGTCATCAGTTCGGTTTCACCATGGCATCTATCTTGGATATAATGATGTAACGCACTGAGAAACCGCCGTTTGTGATATTCATGTGACCGATATACTCCTGTAATAGCTACTTTCTTGTTGTCATAGTTAATTACTACTCTGAGAAATTTAAAGTCATCATATTCAATAATTTCCATTTCATGCTCCAAACTATTTTTTTACCATTAATACAACACCATCACATTTGTTAACTGAACCCTCATTGTAATAAGATTTATACGAGGCATGGTTACTTATATTTACATTACTCAGTGACCAACTTTCTGTTAAAATTATGACATCAAACCTATGATCATATGCTTTCAAAACAATGTCTAAAACATTCTTATTTTTCCTTATGCTTCTAATATTAGTATGAAAAATTTCTAATATACTTTTCCAACCATTTTCTGTGTTGCTATTGTTGTCTCTGATTGAGCGTGCATGACGTGCCACGCCAAGCCTGGTTTATTACTTGCGATGTCATCCAAGTCCCATGATGTTGGGGCCCCAACCTGTCTTTCGCACATAACCAACAGAAGTTTTTGTCACATTTTTGTAGGACTCTTAAGAGATAGAGGCTTGCCCTTGCTCTTGTCTAAGAAAAGGCAAAAAATTATTTCCAGTTTTGTCCACTCTCAAGGATGGAATGAGTTTCTCTGCTGTGTCACCTCCTGAAGTTGCTGATGTTGAAACTTTTGTTTATTACTTGTGATGTTGTCTAATTCTTACGGTGTTGGATTTTTGAGATATCTTTTGAGATTGGCCAATGGAAGTTTTACCGTTAGCTGATGTCCAATTTCCACCCAGAAACAGAAAGGCTTAAGTCTAAAGTGAACGTATACATTGAGAAATAATTGCTTGTATTCATTACTAGAACTCTCCCTGTATGTGGCAATATAGATAGGAAGGAGGATAAGTCAGTATGGAAACAGGAGACAAGGATAACATGAAAGCACAAAAGGACAAGCACAGTCTGCACACCTTCACACGGCCATTGACCTAGATGTTAGGTCCCTTGAAACAACAATCATCATCATCACACTTTACACGCTGTTGTCTTCAAACAGATGGACTCTCGTCTCATCAGTCTTCTACATTTATTTGTTCTGAGCCCCTCACAAGCTTGTTCCAGCTTGATCACTGAATGAGGGGGTCCTTCTTGATAGATCTTGGTGTGAGATTACAAGAATGATGGACAAACAGAGGAGACAAAAGATAAAAATGAATGCAGGTAGTAAAGGTCTACAGGGCGGTGCACAAAATGTCATACTTTGAAAATGGTTTATAAAATGTGTAAATCTGGGCTCAAAACCATATCTTTTTGTGAGCAGAAACCTTATTTCATGTGTGACTGCACACGTAGTGCATGCACCAGCATAGCGGACAAAGGGAGGTTGATACACCCATGGTATGTTGTAAGAGGCGACTAAAAGGAGAGACCAAGGGATGATGATATTAGAACCGTTATGTGCGGAACACCGTGGGTCAACGTTTCTTGCGACTAGTACTACCTTGCGAGCAAAACCATGGGTCTACATTACATAGGTGCAGTACCATTATCCGAGGAACGGCGTTGTTTGTGATAATTGTCATCGTGTGCATTCCACCGGTCGGTTCCACTTGTTCAGAATGCATCTGCATTACCTATGAGTAGTACCACTTTATAAGGAACAGCAAGGGTCCACGTTGCATGTGGTTGGCACCACTTTGTGAGAAAAACCATGGGTTTGACTGCTGCCCATGATAAATACCACTGTGATGATGAAAATCGTGGGTCTGCATTGCCTGAGAGTAGTATCATTATGTGACGAAAACCATACATTTGTGTTGCCTCTATGTGTTACCATAATGTGTGATACACAGTGGATCTACATTGCCTACGATTAGTACCACCATGTGAGCTACACCATGAGTATACATGGCCCATGATTAGTCCCACTATGTGCGAAATACCATGGGTTTGTGTTACCTGTGATTAGTACCATTATGAGGGGCCGGTGACCTGGATTTTGGACCTCTTTAGATAAGTGTCATCCCATTACTTAAGGCATTGTTAATAGAATCCACTGACTGTTTTTGTTTCACAATCATTTTTTCATTGTCATTCGTTTTAGACTCTAGTCAGTGAATACATTTTGAAGTTTAAATTTTCATTTCATCACCTTGTACCATTAGGGGCTGGTGACCTAGCTGTTAGGCCCCTTTAAACAAGAAACATCATCTTCATCATCATCATCGATGCTTGAAGAGAAGGTGACAACAGTGTTGTTTTATGTGGAAACAAAGAGTGAGGAAGACTGAGGAAAGATTTTGTTTTCCTTTCGGTGCCGGCAGATGATGTATAGACTGCCCAATGAATCTGAAACCGAAGGAAAGGAAATGGCTCTCTCTCTCTCTCAAGCTGGTCTGCTGTGAGAGCAGCCGTGGCTTGGAGCCCCTCCAAATCTACCAGAAGTGCCTGCAGTCTGAGCTTCATGACAACAGCTCATAAACTAATGGCGCATGACAAACAACGGTGAGTACAGTTTGCTGCGATCTCGTACTGCACAACACATGCTTCAGTGATGAGGCGTACGTTTATCTCAATGGTGCTGTGAACAAACAGAATGTCCGGTTTCGGGCAAAGGAGGTGCAGGAGGTTGAAAGTCATGGTGTGGAAAAGGTGTATGTGCGTGATTGCATGGGGGCTGCAATTTCCAATCATGCAATTACAAGGCCAATCTTTTTTGTTGTCACAATTAACAGTGTGCATCACACGGACATGTTGCGAAACAGCTCCTTGCAACAAGACTTCCAATAGGGATGTAATGGTTCATGCAAGATGGAGCTCGTCCACACACACCAAATGTTCTGGACTTCCATTTTGGGTGCCATGTGATGTCCCAGTGCGGCTCAATCTAACCACTACATAGCGCTGATCTTAATCCCTGCGACTTCTTCCTGTGGGGATATTTGAAGGAGGTAATCTACCAACACAAACCAGAAAATATACTGGAATTGCAGGCGACCATTGCGACATTGTTTTCAGGGTTGAGGTGAGGACACTTGTTCTAGAATGGTCACAGATGTGCAAGTCCATCCCCAAGCTGTTGTACACCGAGAAGGTGGGCGTATTGAACATGTCCTATCGTGCACATTTCAAGGAGTGTTGAAATGCCGTTTTTAATCAAATATTCTGTAAACAATTTCATGTGAACAGTGATGGAAAGAAACTAAGAAATGACAAGTCATGATACACAGGCACATAATAGGATACACGTTAAAACTAAGAGACATTCATCTTGTTGTGTTCTCACCTGTATATGATGCTGCACATCCACTAGTTGTGTCCTTTCATTTGTGGTGTTCTCTTCATTGAAAGCCATCATCTTTGAACTGCGTGACCTCTGCTTCATGGTCCTCATCGTCGTCATCTTCTCGGGAAGTTCCTGCCAGTCGATATGTTTACAGGCGTGGCTGTCGTTGGATCGGACGCATACCACTTTTGATATTGAACTATTGGCGTTCATTCCAATTATATTTATCTCTGTTGCATTATTTAAGAAGTTGAATCGAGGTGCCAGGTCACTGCTTTGTGTCTGAAAGAGAAGTACATATATTATTATAATAGCAATTTATTTTTGTTTAATGTTAGGAAGGCAATGATGGGATAGGAAAGGGCATGGTCTTAATTGACGTACAGCCCCAGTATTCGCTTGGTCAAATGCAAGCTCTCAGCTACTCTGCGTGAACTGTGCAGCCAAATCATTTGGTTGATTCAGCTGCCTTGGTGTTCAACTCACAGTCCCAAGTTCGTGCATTCGATCGTGAAGGGCAATAAAATATCTTGGCGCTCCATGTCGTCATGGCTTGTTAATGAGCTCTGGTGCTGCACTCAGACATAGGAGACATCGACAAGAATTCCAACAGCAGCGCAATGGGGATGTTGAAACTGGTAGGCAGGCCACCTAGGAGATAGAGATCTTCACTGACACGTTTGGTGTTTAACAGATAAAATTAAAACTTGGCCATTGATTGCCCAAAAGAGTGCCGATTTCTCTGCTATCTGGTATAGTAAAACCGAGCATCAAAATGTATAAATGTCCACTCTCGGTAGCCAAGGTCTTGTGTGATACATCCCTGAAGAACAGTTCCAGTGCGAAGTCTGATTAAGAGGTCTGTTAGTTCAACATGATATTTGTGAAAATCACAGCACAGAATTCCAGAACAATCATTTGTGTACAGATGAAATTGGTAACTAAAATTAGCATATCGAGAATCTTATGACAAACTAGTGCTAAGAAGCTGCATATAATTTGAGTTGCTTGGCAACTTTACCTTACCTATTCCTTGAATAAGCAGTTATGGGATTTTACTCATTTGAAGAATTTCATGGGTAAATGGGACTACAGCATGGGAAAATGCTGCCTGGGTAAGACAGATTGGTTAAAAGAGGACAAATTCTACTTGACTTAGAAGAGCCTCCCACAAGGACTGTTTATGATCTGCTAATCCTCACATCATTGTTAGACGGAGAACCCTGCAGTTCTTTGGACGTGTTATAAGGAGAGAGAATAGCCTTAAAAGACTAGTTGTCCTAGGAAAAGCAAATGGGATCAGGCCGTGGGGAAGAGTTCCCAGAAGATGGACAGACCAGATCAAAGACACAACTTGTGCACCTCTTTGAGTGACAATCCAAAAAGAAGATGACCGTAGACAATGCTGAGTGCTGACAAACTATTGAATAGTAGAGCAAGTATGAGATCACGATATTCAGACATGAATTATGCGACTGAGAAGAAAGAGCCTTGTCAAATCATACATCACAGGCTGACACAATAACAAACTCAGAAGTCTACAACAGTACTTGTAAAGTTTCTGAGATACAAGCCAGTAGTAGCTACCTGCTCACATGCCCAGACTGGCCAAGAAGCTGCTGATGGTAGTTCAGTATGCACTCTGGAGTTTTGGTAAAGATATAAAGATGAAATAAGGTAGATAATCAGTATGGGAGATTACTTGGCTCCCTGTTCTTCTGTCCTACAAAAGAGAAGACTGAAATAGAAGAACAATGGGTTGATTAAAACAGCATCTTACGGATGCGAGCTCCTTCAAAGATCTCAAAGGAAAACAGTCATGTCATGAGAAAAGATGATGATGATGATGATGATAATAATAATAATAATAATGGTGTGTGGCCTCCGAAGAGGCCTGGTGCAGGTCTTTTGAGTTGACGTCATATGAGGATGGGGCTGTGTTTATGATTAATTCTAATGACGACGGCACATACACACAGCCTCAAACCATCAAAATTGAGCAGTGAAGGTTAAAATCTCCATCCCGGCTGGGAAATGAACCTGGGACCCTCTGGACCAATGGCCAGCAGGCTAACCACGGAGCTGGACAGAGAAGAGGTAACACCCTGCAGCTATTCAATACAAGCCGAAGTTCAGCTTCACCATATCTGTATCGTCTTGACTTTAGTTTCAGAAAGACAATATTCAGTGAACTGCAAAAGGAATTATTAGAATAATTTCTCATATGAAATGAACAAATCACTTCTGTCATTGTAATTTCATGTCGGTAGATAAGCTACAGAACGGTGCGTGAATGTTGCCTGGAAGCATCTGGAAATTACATATTCGTACCTTATGTTTTCATTTTCTGCCACCATTCTGAGAGAGCCTTATGTCACAAAGTCTCTGACTGAATTCAAACAGTGCTAGAAAGTCAGAGATTTGCTCGAGTACGTCTTGTCAACAGACTTGACGGCAATATGTGGCTGAAAACACTGGTTCCAGAGTTAGGTTAAGTCTCAGTCTGAAGAGCCCTTAAGACTACCCTACAAACTAGATTGTTGCCATAAGAAAACATCAGGTAAAGGGAGTTAGTCATAAACATGTCTGGCTCCTTGGCTCAATGGTCAGCGCAGTGCTCTTCGGTTCAGAGGGCCCCGGGTACGATTCCCGGCCGGGTCGGAGATTTTAACCTTAAATGGTTAATTCTCTTGGCTCAGGGACTGGGTGTTTGTGCTGTCCCCAACATCTCTGCAACTCTCACACCACACATAACACTATCCTCCACAACAGTAACACACAGTTACCTACACATGGCAGATGCTGCCAACCCTCATCGGAGGGTCTGCCTTACAAGGGCTGCACCCGGTATAAATAGCCACACAAAATTATTATAGTCATAAAAATGAATTTTGAGTAAAGTGGAAATTGTGACTGTGTTGTGCGCAAGCTGTGAACTAAGTGACTTAGATAGTGTTGGTGCTCTCTCTCTGCTCTCGGTAACTCAGTCGTATGGGTTGTTTACTCTACCGCTTACAAATGAAGACAATCACGCTGGGTACACTTGTACTCTATTGCACTTATACTCGCTGTACACTATCTCAGCCACAGCTTGCGCACAACACTGCCGTACACTCACAACAGTCTTCGTTCATTGTCCCTTGTCGATCTTTCGTCAAACTCTCCCACGCCCCACCAAAGGCACAGCAGCTGGACATGAGAGAATCGACTCCTTGACGACAGACAGTTGAATCAGTTCCACGGACAGAACATTTGCTTCAGTACACTACTCGACTAACTGAGAACTCCATGGCAGTACTGTCGTCAGCAGCACTATTACGACTGGCTACCTGCCCATCGCAAATAGTAAGACTAGTCGAAAACCTGGACACTCTCGGCCCCCAATACTCTAGACGTTTGCAGGTGACACTAGCAGAGGCCCGTCCTTCCTGTGGGGGATGTGCGTGCACTGGGCCCAACTGCCTTGCTCCTCTTCGATTGGGAACAATAATTTCTTACAAATTGTACAAAATTGTATTGATTATCCTCCTAGTCATCATCATCATCTGCAGTTTCCAGCTGTTGGCCGGGTCTGCTCAATATTACATCCAATTAAGATTAAATTTTAGATAGACATGTTTTAACCCAGTATATGCTCATCCTCACTAAAATATATATAATAAACTAAAAACATTAGATGCACAGTACGAAGTGCTTGTTAAAAGTTTTTCCTTAATGACCCAATGCTGGGTCGAAACATGTCTATCTAAAATTTCATCTTAATTAGATATAACAGTGAGTATTAACTAGGAGGATAATCAACACAATTTTTAAGAAGTTGAACTGTCAGTACGGATTTAACATGAGATGTATAGTGTGTAATGGGAACAATAATGGCAGACATTGTCGCACTGCATGTTAATATGATGAATAAGTTGAGTTTGAATAATATTTTATTAAAAGTAAACAGTTTGTACTGTTATGTGTCCTAGTGAACTCCATAGCGTTCCTTTGCTCATCCTTGTATCTTCGAACATTGCTGTCATGAATGAGGCTGTCACATAAGGAAAAAATAAGTTAAGCAAAACTGGGAAAAACATGTAGTGTGAAAAACCTCAGGTTGCTAGAGAATGCAGCTTGACCTCATGGTCACAATTTCTTCATCCTTTGTAAGACTTTTCAAAAAGTCACTAGTTTTTAAAATTGGTGAGATCGCTGTTATCAGTTTTTGAATATGATTGATAGAAACATTTTTCGGAAAAAGTGTTCATAACATAGATTCATGAGCAGTTGCTACAAGCTAGTCGAGTACCTGTGTAGTCCTGTTCATTGCTGCCATCTTTCCGTAAATAATGTACACGAAAGGAACTTCTTGTTCATTGTTTGTCATTGGTTTGATGTTATTTATCACTTGTGCAGTTGACTGGAGATGTAGAACTTCGCGCTTCTCTCTTAAGTGTTCTCTAACGATGCCGTGGAAACTGCAAGCGTGGAGACATCCTGGGAGCTGAAACAGTATAACAATTATTTTACTTTGACAATTTATTTGGGAAAGATTGCAAAACCCCCATTAAGAAGAGAGAAAGGAATTAAAGTATGGTAGTTGAAGGAGAAAAGCATACAAGAAGAATTTCAAAGGGAAATAATACCCTTAGTACCCAGGACGGAGATAGGGAATGTTGAAGACAACTGGAAAAGATTTAAGGAAGCACTAGGTGGATGTGCAGAAAAGGTATGTGGTAGATCAGGAAATGTGAAAGAAAAAGAGACACACTGGTGGAATGATAGGGTAAAGATTAAAGTGAAGGAAAAGAAAATGGCATGGAAAGCGTGGACAATATCTAAGACCAAAGACAGTGGAAGAAAATGTGTGGAGGCAAAGAATTTGACCAAGAAAGTAGTGGAGAAGAAAAGAGGAAAAGCTGGGCCTCATGCTATTCACACAGAAATTAAGAGACGATACGCAGATGATACTGTATGGTATTTAAGAAACAAAAAGAGAGATCAAGTAAACACCAGATTTGTGAAGGATGAAGGCAGCATAATGTTGTATGTCCGGCGCTCCCTTCGCGCTCCGTCAGCCAGCTGCACGCGCGCCTGTGTATCATTCTGCTAGCTTCGACGCGCAGCCCTCAGTGCGCGTGCCTGACCATCGAGTGTACTATAAATTGGAGCTCCCTCTCTGCTCACTTGCCCACTTGCCCCGGTGTCCAGCTCCAGAATACACCCTACGTCGAGCACGGAGGCTACTCCTCTTGAAAATGTGCTTCGACCAGGTGGACTGAATTTCTGGCAGTACGAGGTTTCACCTCTGGTCACCGCTCCCTTACCTGTTTCCGCTGCCTATGTTCCGTAATTCTTTTACAAGCCATTTTCATTCCCTATATATGCAAGCTCCCTTAGTTTCGCTAGGTGGAATTTCTTCAATCAATTGAACTTGCTTTTTAGGAATTCAGGCACTTCAACAAACAAGGACTCTCCTGAACATTTATGTTAGTGTGCCAGATAGTTCTCGACTATCAAAGTGTCAATTCACAAAGACTATCTTTTCAAGATAGAAGTGTATATAAAGACTGCAAACCTGTACATATTGTATAAAGACAGACTTTTCTCAAGATTCAATATTCCTTCTTGCTTCAAAATAAATTTCAGTTATTTGTGTAAATATCATAAAGTGAAGCAATAAAAGTTGTGTTTTGTAAACTTCAACCTTGGTTACAACACAACTCTATGGCGACGAGGTAAAAAAGCGACACTACAATTCATCGGCCCCAGTCGCCAACTCTATGGCGACGA
The DNA here is from genome assembly GCF_040414725.1 of Anabrus simplex. Classification (NCBI taxonomy): domain Eukaryota; kingdom Metazoa; phylum Arthropoda; class Insecta; order Orthoptera; family Tettigoniidae; genus Anabrus; species Anabrus simplex. The sequence continues at coordinate 9,659,067 of NC_090275.1, read as the reverse complement.
GGTAAAAAAGCACCAAACTACAATTCATCGACCCCAGTCGCCCAACTCTATGGCGACGAGGTAAAAAGCAAACTACAATTCTTCGACCCCAGTTGCCAACTCTATAGCGACGAGGTACACACGAAACCAACACTACAATTCAACGGGTCCAGTTGTCAACTCTACGGCGACGTGCTAAACAACAACGACACTCCAACCAGTTCTGACACACAGCTTACCTTACTCTTTCTTGCACGCATCTCGCAATGGCTACTGCGGAACAACTCGCTACGGTCTTCCAAGCCTTACAGCAGCAACAACAACAGTTTATGCAACAACAACAGGCAGCATTAATTCAGGCTATTCAAGCTATTTCTGTCTCTACACAGCCATCAGCTATTCCTCCGTTCTCTGCTTTTGATCCGGCTAAGGAAGAATGGTCAGTTTATTTAGCCCGCTTGCAACAGCATTTCATCTGCCATTCTGTCACAGATGATCAACGCCGCCGCGCACTATTTCTTAGTTCGGTTGGCAATGCTACGTGTGAATTACTACGTAAATTAAGTCCAGAAGAACACTTATCTGAGGTACCCTTCACGCAGCTCTTAGCCCGTCTCACGGAACACTATGCCAAAGCTCCTCACATAGTGGCTGCTCGCTATAAATTTTTTCAGAGCAGAAAGCAACCCCATCAGACACATACTGAATGGATAACTGAATTGCGTGGTCTAGCTAAACCCTGCCAGTTCATCTGCTCCAAGGACGGTTGTGGTTCATCCTACACTGATTCTCTCATTCGGGACATGATAATTTTACATACTCCTGAAGACAAAATACGTTTTGACGCTGTCAAGCAGAGTAACCCTTCTTTAGAAGACGTCCAGCGTATTGCTACGGTTTATGAGCTTACTACCAAGACTGCCGCAGCCATAGCTTCTCCACACGAAGTTGCACAAGTCTCTCCTCAGGCCCGCAAGTCCTCTGCTACAGTGAACCGTACGGATAAGGCGCTCTCCACCAAGCATTCTCGCCAGGTTCCCTCTCGTAATGCTACACGAAAGCCCAATTCTAAAAGCACCTCGAAACTCCTGCCTTCCTGCCGAGGTTGTTTCAAGCATCATGAACGTCGTGACTGTCGTTTTTTCAAAGCTACTTGTGAACGATGTAATAAACTTGGACACATTCAGACTGTCTGTCAAAGTTCGCTCCGCCCTGCTAAGACTACTGCAGCGCGCCGGAAGCATATACAGCCCCGCCAAGACATGGAAGTTGATCAGATCAATCTTATTCTGCCCACAAAGGATTCTCACAAAATCATCATTCCTCTCTCATTCTCTGATCGATCTGTCGATTTTCAATTAGACACTGGATCACCTGTCTCTATTATTAACCTGACTACCTACCACGACTTAGGTTCACCTTCATGCTCTCCAGCTGACATCCAGCTCGTGACATTTAACAAGAAGAAAATTGACATCAAAGGTCAAATTAAGCTTCAGGCTAGTTATAAAGGAATTCAGAAGGCCATTCCTCTTCTCGTAGTTAACAACTACACTGCATCAAACATTATGGGCATGGATCTATTTAACTTATTTGGTTTCCAGATACATGACAACATTAACGTCGTATCTACATTGCATCCTACTTCTGACGTTACCGCTCTCCTAGCGCAGTTTCCTGAAGTCTTCGACTCTCAGCTCGGAACAGCAAAAGACTATACAGCTCACATACAGCTGAAATCCGGAGCTAAGCCTCGCTTCCTCAAAGCACGGCCAGTACCCCTAGCACTTCAAGACCAGGTCACGAAAGAATTAGAAAGATGGATACAAACTGGAATTGTCGTACCAGTTACTTCTAGTCAATGGGCTACTCCACTCGTGGTAATCAAGAAACCTGATGGTAATGTTCGACTTTGTGGCGATTTTCGATCTACGGTCAACGCACAACTCGAAACCGATATCTTTCCTATTCCACGTCCAGAAGACTTATTCCGTCGTCTCTCTGGTGGACAATTCTTCTCTCGAGTTGATCTTAAAGAAGCATATCTCCAGCTACTTTTAGACGAAGAATCTAAGAAATTTCTCACACTCAACACTCCTCTAGGACTGCTCCAGCTCCAGCGGCTCCCCTTCGGTGTTTCATCCTCAGCGGCTATTTTTCAGCGCTATTTGGCTCAACTCACCGCCTCAATTCCTGGTTGTGCTAACTACCTGGATGATATTATTGTTACTGGAAAAGATCATCAGGAACATCTAACCAATCTCCGCCTTCTTCTCCAGACATTGAAAGACAATGGACTACGAGCGAATCTCGCTAAATGTACCTTCTTTCAGCCTCAAGTTCACTACCTCGGACATATACTTGATAAGAATGGAATTCGTCCTAGTATACAGAATGTCTCCGCGATAGTAAACATGCCAGCACCTCAGAACCTCAAGCAGCTTCAGTCCTTCATAGGCAAAGCGAACTATTATAATAAGTTCATTCCACGCTTCGCTACAGTGGCAGCTCCATTAAACGCTCTACGTAAAAAAGGTGTTAAGTTTCAGTGGACTCCGCAATGCCAACAGGCATGGAAAACAATCAACAACGCCTTAATTCAAGCTATACAACTCACTCATTTTCAGCCCGACAAGATCATCACGCTAGCTACTGACGCTTCAGACTACGGTGTCGGTGCCGTTCTCTCCCAGAAGGATCGTCATGGACAAGAACGCCCCATCGC